>NC_056733.1:1613152756-1613162756 GCF_019279795.1 Protopterus annectens | reverse complement strand
AGACTTAAAAAGTAAAAAACTTCATGGACATTCAGAAGCCATGTGGCTGAAACACTTAATGTCCTTAACAGCTCATTTGCATATATCCCATGGGTTTCATTACAGGAGGTTTAACATATCACAGTAGTTTGATTGTGATATTTTTAACTTTTGGTTTGGTTTATAATAAAATTGTATACATATATATTGTATACACACACACACACACACATATATATATATATATATATATATATATATATATATATATATATATATGTATATATATACAGACACTTTTTTGTTTATTCCTCCTGTTCTAGTGTTGCTAGATTACTTTTCCAACAAAAACAGATGTACTTAGATTACAGCAGAATGCATTAGTTTCTTTTCTCACAATAGAAGAAAGACTGACTTAGTAATCAAGCAGGTTTTCGCAGGCACATACAATGGAAACGTTTTTCATTTAAATACTGATGACTACTCTGTTTTATAGTGCAGGACAGCTGTTTCTTTAAGGTATGCTTTAACTAAATGTTACGACTTTTGGCTTTCCTGTCTCCAAGCCCTTGTGTGATTTAATTATTTGCATACAATTAAGTCCTTTTTGATTAACTACAAACATTTATAGTTTTCATTTCATATACATTTCTTGTACTTTTTGTTTAAAATAGAAAATATCACATATTCACAGGCTACATGAAATATACATTGCAAATTAAACAGAGTTCAAATATAGTTTACAAAGGTGTCAACAGTCTGTAGTAATAAAGAAGGAATACGGCATATCTTAAAATCAGTTTTCTCTAGCCAGACAACCCTCTTTTACACAACATGCATCCCAAGCAGATGCAAACCAGCTCCTTTCTGCATCTTCATGCACACAGCCAGTAAATAAACTGAATCTCTAACAGTCAGTTGAAATCAACATTGGTCAGGATGCAAACTATTTCTAAACCACTGACTATGCTGCAGTGTTACAAATAGGCAGAAGCAGTGCTTTTAGAGCACAACTGCCAACCCCTCTTCCTGTCTATCTATTTATAAAAAAACTGAAAAAGTAATGCTTTTGTTTGTTTTTTAAGTTTTAATTTTGCATGCACTGAGGTTATTGGTCAGTGTACTTGCAGCAGCATGTCGGCGTTTGTATTGTCAAGGTTTTGTGGTTGACATTTTGAACATCGACATTTGGGTCTTTCGATTATAGTCAGTAGACCTATGCATACACATATAAATTTAAAGTTACTGTTCATTTGATTGCATGTTTGAAATACTGAATATTACTTTGGCAAGCTTAAGAGGTTGATTTCTTTTATTGTCAACCTCTCTGTGTGCAAGATCACAGTACAGTAGGGAGTGGAAATTTGGACTTTCCACACTCTTGTGTGATTTTAGAGGTTTCATATATATAAAACATCAGCAAGGGTATTCTTAGTTTGTGTTTCAATCATTTTCAATAAATGTTTTGTTCTTCAAAAATTGAATGTTTGATATTTCATTAGTTAATCATACATGTATGTATATATATGCAAAAATGAAATTTTACCAATGGTAATAGTTACCTATAAACTAAAACTGCAAAGAAACCACTGATGCAAATGGAAAGAGGATCAGAGACAGGAAGATTAGCTGCATGATTAAAAAGTAACAGTTTAGTGTACTTTTTTAAAAGAGAAATTTCATAAGCATGCTTTCATCTAATATTTATGTTAGGACTTCCTCAGAACTAGTAAAGAGCTTAAAATGTTAAGTATTTAAAAACTTAATGTTACCACATTACAGACACATTTAAAGTGATCAAACACATAGAATTGTTGCTTTAATGATTACAGATGATTACAGACAAATGCAATTGATTTTAATTATTATGATATTAAAATATAAAACCCTAATGAATAAATATTTTACATATTGTTAGTCAATTACTCTAATGATAAATTAATATGTATATAAATAACCAATGTCAGAATACAAAAGAACTAACACTTTCACACTGAATTAAACATCATTAATGCACTGCCATTCACAAAACATTAAAAAGTGAAAATTACAATATGTGAAAAACATAAAAAACATCTATAACTTATATCCCCATAATTTTAAAGCAGGTAATATAGAAAGATGATCATTTAACTCAGATGAGTAGTAGCATCAAGTTTAAATTGCCACATTAATTCTTTATGCTCTAAAAGTGATTCCCATTGGCCAACCCTAGGGCCCTTATGAATCCAGTCTACAATTGCAAAATGCATTTTTTTCCAGCCTGAGCATGTTGTGAAATGTTTAAATAGGCCATTGTTCATTATCTCTTTATTTATGTCTTAACAATGCTCATACATTTTCTTACATAATGATCTGTCTGTTTTTCCACATAGAAGGCTGGATATGTAGAACAAATTCTGATGTATACAACACCATTACTAGTTCCACAATTGTCCCCTCTGGAGGTATAATTTTGATCTTGAACCATTGTTTAAACAAATTGTTTCTCTAGTCAGAATAAATTCACATTGTCTACAGTCTTCATATTTTAACATCCCCCTGTTCTCCTTTACCATACATGTACTATTGGAACGTTATTATCTTGTCTTTCAAAATATTTTTTTAATTCATACCTATCTTATGTACAATACTTGGACTCTCCTTGAAATTTTTATATAATTGTTCAAATGCCTTAAAAATGATCCAGTTGGACAAGTCAGTGTGGAGTCTGTACTATACTTGAAATTCAATGGCCCAATACCCAACAATGGTTTATATTTAATCCTCCAAGTATTAGTCACTTGCATACTAATTTTAATAACAAAATCTTAAGGCGCCCCTCTGTCAAAAAGCATTTTTTCTATTTTTTTTTTTTTTGTTTTTCTTCCATGAATAATTCTTTTGGGGAGGTCATTCTAGCTAATCTAACAAACTGCCCTTTAACAAGGATCCATTTTTATAAATAGGGATGAGAACTGACATAATGTTAGTACCAAATGGAATATTTGACCTTCCTATATATATTAAAGGTAACTTCCTTTGTATCATTACATGAAGTTATAACCAAGTAATGTTTTCTGTTCTCATCATAAGAATAAGTGAAACTGAAAAATCTGTTGTAGTATTCATGTAATCTATAAGCTCAGGAACTAATGTTTCTTAATTATTTCATAGAATAAGAATATCATCCAAATACCTTAAATAAACATTCCAACATGGCACAAACTTGGAATTAAAAAAAGAACTTATTTCCCAGCTCCACATCGTCATACTGGCATATATGGAAGCACAAGCTGCCCCTATAGCTACCCCTTTCAACTGCTTAAAAAATCACCTTCAAAGTAAAGAAGTTATTATTTAATATATTTTCCATGGTGTTCATTACTAAATTAATTTCTATAGAGGATAAAAACTCATAGTGTAAAATGACTTTATGAAAAAAAAACATCAATCATATTTCCTGAAGTATACAGGAGAAGAGGTCAGCTATATAGACAGTAACAAAGCCCATTTGTTCATGTCCTACTCTATCATTAATCCTCCCCAAGAAATCCCACAAGTCCTTGAGAAGGTGAGGCTGGTTGCAAAAAAAAAAAAAAAAAAAAAAAGATTCAAAGTTTTATCAATGTAGATAGCCAAGGAGTATATTTTTCAACCCTGAGCTATGATGGATCTGAAAGTGGGTGACAGAATGTCCTCATGTACTTTTGGAATGCTGAAAAATACTTAGAATATGAGGATGTTGGCTACATAAAAAATATATAAAGTCAAATTAATTGTTCCCTGGGATAAATAACCATCCAGAGCATATCAATCTTTTTGTATGGTGTATTATTTCCATTAATTAGTACCACAGTGTATTTGCTAATATTCGGTAAAATCTGAAGCATTCATAAAATGTAACCTATTGTATCAGAAATACCCATATCTCTCCCCTTGTTGGGTTTTATAATTCTTATCGAACAATCTTTTTGATAAAACATTCAAAAGATCTCTGTCATCATTGGAAAGGTTCATCATTCTAGATCCTTTTGTGTTACCCATGTAACTATATATATATATATATATCCCTGTCATACACTTTTTCAGAAGCTTGTATCAATGGATTTGAGGGAGCAATTGCCAACAGTATTGGGAAAGACACGCTTATCAGAGGGATGGGGTTATAATAAAAGGAAGAAGAGCGAGAGGGGGAGTAAGTAATCGGCTCTGTCATTACATACTATCATGATGGCATTTTGGTGAATCGCAGTGGATATAACATTTTCAGTTATAGTTATTTGGACATTACAGTACACCATTTTCATTTGTTTGGAAAAGGAATTTATTTTTATTCCTACTACATCACTGGATATTGTGGATAGTCTGACTGAGTTGAGATTGTATACTTGGAAATTTAATTTGACTTATTGATTTTAGGATACTAATAATTTTGGTTCCACTTATGACAAATTCAAAAAGAAAAGTACATATATTATTTCCCTCAAATCCACTGGTGCAAGCTTTTGGAAAAAAACTTGTAAGAGAGAGAGAGAGAGAGAAAGAGATACTTAGAAGGGTAAGTAAAAAGGATATAGGATTAATGATGGATTATAGAATAAACAATAGGGTTTCTTATCATTGATGTAGTTACCCTCTTCTCCTGTATACCTTAGGAAATAGGATTGCAGTGGTACAGCGGTAGCATTGTTGCCTCACAGCAAGAAGTTCTCCTGTTTGATTCTCAGCTGGAGTGCCTTCTGTATGGAGTCTGCATGTCCTCCCCGTGGTTGAGTGGCCTCCGAAAGACATGCATGAATGGGCGTGCCTTCAATGAAGGGTGGGCATCGGGCTGGCAACTCGGCACCATAAAAATCTACAGCCAATCATTAGCGGACTGGAGTTCCGCTGTGGCAACCCCTAACTGGGAAAAGCCAAAAAGACAAACAACTCTAGAGGGGTAATTGTAGAACTAGTGTTGCTGTATACATTGCAATTTGTTCTACATGTCCAGACTTCTACATGGGGAAAATGGAAAGTCCATTCTGTAAGAGAATTTACTAGCATTGTTATGACATAAGTAAGAGGAATGTAACAATGCTCTATTTAAACTTTCCATTTTGGTTGGCAGAAATTTTATTTCACTATTTACAATAGTGGTTTCTCAGCAGTTTTAAACATTATAATAACAATCAGTTTACTCTGTCAAATAGCATATTTGTTGACAGCATTTACTGCTGTGAAAAGTGATTGAGAGCACTGTTTGTCAAGTGCTAGAAGTTTTGAAAGAAGATCGAGTACTTGTGGTTTAGCATGCATGGGACTGTGTTTAATGCTGACATTTTCGGCTATAAAGAAAATTACTAAAATTGGGGTGGGAATGCTTATATCAGCATTTGTGGGTAATGTTAGAGTAGGAGTTAGGGAAATAGATAGATTTAGTGTTGCGCATATGTGCTTTTGTATGTGAAGTATGTATTAGAGCTTTATTTAGTGTTAGTGTTAGGGAAAGGATTTTTTGTATGATAAGGTATAGGTTTCGGATTAACAGTAGGAATAGTGTTAGGGTTAGCACACATTAGTAAGGATCCTTACTAATATGTGTTAACCCTATCATTGTCCCTAACATCAACTGCAACACTACCACTATTCAGACTGGGAATGTATGAAGGTACTAGATTTTATAGATTAGATAGGATATGTTTTTTTCACTCAGCCAACTGTGGTCTTGGCATATTACATGTAACCCCCACTAAACAAAAAGCTGCCTACAACTACATTGTACTTGCTCTTGACTCATCCATGTCCTCCACAGCTATTAGTTATATTTTGCTATGGTGTTAGTGGTAAGTATGACATTTTATAACTTAAACAAAGAGCTTAAGACAAAATGAAATCTGTATTGGCTAAGTATGAACTGAAAAATACAATTTCTATCATAGACAATCACAAGATCATCTACATCTATGTTAGGAAACTCAGAAACAAAACCCAGCACTGCTCAGAAATGACACAATGACACTACCCACTCAGCCTCTGAGTATATAGGTTGCATATTAGCAAGCAAATTATTTTCAAACTTGTCTCCTACTTTTACCTTGCCCTCTTACCCCTAACAGCCTTGAGACCTCTCCCATAAAGATCTCTCTAAAGTAAGTTTTCAGTTCTATTACCTCAGCAGGCTCAAAGATTACATTTAAAAGACTCCTGAAAGAACACCTAAAGCACACATGGATATGCACATGTTCCCCACCTGGCTGACACCCCCTGACTCTCTCCCCTTACTCCTGCCCTCTGACTTCAGCTTCACCACCAAAAGAATGCAACTTCTCTATCTTCCTTCCAGTTCCACCTCTAATTCTAACCCCTTAGTCAATACCCATATGTCACTGCTATGGCACTCTGGTATCTATCCAGTAAACTTTACTTTTCTCTTTACACCTCTCCTCTTAATTTGTACTTAAGCTACTTACTCCTCCTGATTTTCTTACTTAACCTGTTTTCCAATTTCCATCTCTGTCTCTTCTCCTGCTGCTATACTCCCTACTATGTCTAATCTTTGGTCTCTCTGTTGCTGTACTCCCTACTGTTGCTAACTTGCTCACAACTCAACTGTATAAAGCAAAAAATGCAACCCCTACTAACAGTGTTCACCATTATGTAATGTCTCAACCTAAAACTGTAAAAGATGTGTTCAGTCTATGTAAATATGTTAAATCTTAACCGTCAGTGCTATGTTACTAGTCAATATTAAGTTTGGTACTGTCTATGTAAAGTTGAATACTTCTGTATACACCTTATATTTTGCTTAAAATTTAAATGTGGAGCTTTTCTCCCTGGGCCCCTGGTGAAAATGGACATGCATCCAGTCAGACTTTCCTAGTCAACAAATGTAAAATAAATAAATAAATAAAATATATCTCACTGATACACTCCACAAACTGTTTAACCTCAGCTTCTCATCTGGCTTTGTGTCTGAGGTATGGAAGTCAGCTGTGGTCATTCCCTTTTTACTAGGAAGGTCCTGCCACCAATTCAGGCAACTGTAGACCCACCCATAGGTTGTGCCAGCCTTATCTACAAAACAGTAGAGCTCTTATTTATTGACCTCATATAGTCAGGCATTCAGAGTGTGCAGTCCCTTGACACAAATTATTTTGGGTTTGTGAAGGGTAGGCCATGCCTGCTAAACTTGGTTGACTTCTTCAAAAAAGTCAATGAGGCCTTAGAAAAATGCAGTTCAGTACACATAGCATAGCTTGACCTTACTAAAGCCTTTGACACCATTTTGCAAGTGAACATCATAAGCCAGTTAGTTAAACTAAATGTAAATCACTACATTACCCAGTGGATAGCAAAATGGCTTACAGGCAGAAGCCAGAAATTAGGATGGTGACATACTGTCTTCCAAAAGGCCAGTTACCAGTGGTGCTCCCCTGGGCTAGCTTATTGAGCTACTGCTATCTGGTATCTATATTTCAGACATCAAAACCAATGGAAAAGGCCTCTGGCTGACCAAGTTTGCTGATGACCAAGTATTATAAACTAAACGGATAACCATAAGCTTCTATAAGTAGGACTAACATGAAAAACCTAAAGGTGCTGATATCATAGACTTAAGATAAATGAAAAAAATGTATTATTGTATCCCTTGAAAAACAGAAGTAACTATGCTTCTACAACCTAAACAGTACCCCCCTCAAAGCAAACACTGTTTATCAGAAATCTGGGCACACTTGTAGACAGTAAGCTGTCTGTTAATCACCATGTAACGACTTATTAGAAAATCCTTTTACCTAGCTCAGCTGATTACCAAGAGTATATCTTCTAATTCCAAGGATGTCCAAGGATGCTATCATACGTCTCTACTCATCCCTTATTAACTCATTCTTGAATATAATGCTCATTTTGGCATATGCCTGTCCAAGCACTTGATTCTATCAAGATACACCAACATTTCCTTACTGAGAAGATAAACAGTCTGAATTCCATTATCTAAGTAACCTTAAAACATTATCCCTCTGCTCTTATCATACAGACTCCTGACTGGAATCTCATTCTGGTATATACAGTTTCAGATGCCCCTGTACTGTTTGACCTTCATTATGTTCACAAAGCTGGAACACCTACATAAAGGCCTCAGCATTCACTGTAACATAAATAGTACCAGCTGGCAAGATAGATATTGCAGCCAAAGAATTCTGCTCCTATAAAATAGACTCCCCTTGCATGTTCAACAAAGTAGCCTCCTCATTGTCTTTAGCCACAACTTGGATGAATGGATGGCTAACCATAAATACACTCCTGGTCTCCCCCTTCATCACTTATGGGAAGGCATTGCATGTCACAGGTGTTTCTACAGCTAAGCTACAAATGATTAAGCAGATCAAATGTCAGTAATAACCTATGAACCTATGTGAATACAAAAAACCCACCTTTCTGCCTTCTCCTCTCTATCATTTTAAGGTGGTAGCATTTTCTGTCCTTTTGATCATTAATTAAGAACTTGTCTTCTACAATGCTGATGCTTAATCAATTTTTGTTTCTATTTCTGCATCCCATAAAGCTGATTTTGTAATCCCTGACTCTCAGACATATAGTCACTCCTGTCTGTCTACCTGTCTTTAGCTTAACACCATAGACCTACATTCAGGAATGACTATTCTCTGTGTATGAAGACATACCATATCCTCATTCTGGTCATTCTTTGAACTATACATTTACTAATGCCATAAACAATAACAGAAATGACAATAGGCTAACCTCCGCCCTCTTCCTTGACCTATCAAAAGCCTTTGACATGGTCAACCATGAACTTCTCATTCTTTCTCTTAAATCCATTTCCCTCAACACGCACACTATCCAGTGGTTCCAGTCCTACCTAACTGGTAGACAACAGGCGGTACTATGGCAGGGCAAACTCTCCAGTCAGCTACCTCTCACACTTGGTGTCCCTCAAGGCTCTATACCAGGCCCACTACTCTTCTCTAATTTTATCAATAATCTTCACACTGCTATCCCTAAAGCTATCTGTATTCAATATGCAGATGATTCCACTCTCATCTGTTCAGCCACCTCCCCATCCAAACTACAAATCTTAACCCAAAATACATTTAACATTATTGAGAACTGACTCACCAACCAATGCCTACTACTACTGAACCCCAATAAAACTAAACGTCTACTCTTCACCCCCACTAATAGATCTGCCACACTTTCATTCTCTGTCACGTCTAACAATGGCACCACTATCTCCCCAGGTTGACACACTAAACTTCTAAGGGTTATCATAGACAATAATCTCAAATTTGACCTACAGGTCAACAAAACCGTGCAGAGCATCAATAAGAAGCTTGGATCACTGTATAGAAACAAGACACTCTTAACCCCACTGGCTAGGACTGAAATCACCTGATCATACCTACTCTCTACTCTTTTATATGCCTCACCTGTACTCTCAAACCTCAATAAAACCAAACTAAGTAAGCTGTCCCATAGCTACAACCATATTGCCAGATTCGCCACTGGCTCCACCTATAGAACGCATCACTGCAAGAACCTGAAACAACTGGAATGGCTAGAACTGCCCAGCTTAATTCAATTCAATCAACTCTTAATAGCACACAAAGTTCTGCACCACCCTAAAGATACCCCTCTCTTATAAATATTATTAAGCCATATAGCAACCTGAGATCCCTACGGACAGCCGACAAATGACTGGTCCAAACCCACAAAGCTAATAACTCAGCTGGTGAATCCCTGTTCATCAACTTTGTTGGCAAAACTTGGAATGCTTGCCAAACTAAGATGACATAATGGTTAAGGTGTTTACCTTAAAGACACAAGGTGCAGGGTTTGATTCTCACATGGGGTAATTGGCTAGTCTTCAAATGGCTGAAAAGGGCAGTTAGCCTAGTACTAATCTATGAACGTATGAATCTATGAACTATATAACCCTACAATCCTCCAAAAGTCTCTTCAAAAAAAATCTCAAACAGTATCTCAAATTGAACTGGCTATGCCCATGTACCAAACCTGGATTAAGTTATAAACCAATAGT
>NC_056733.1:1613090256-1613147756 GCF_019279795.1 Protopterus annectens | reverse complement strand
CAGCATGCCTAGAAAAATAAATGTAAATTGCCTTTCATAAGCTCAAAGACAGACTTAGATATTGCATTGCCAGAAATTCAAAAGTAGCTGCAAGCTTGCAAAATTACTCATTTTATCTGAAAAGTGCACTCAGAATGAACTACCTAACTATCTGCATTCATTAAAGAGCTGCATTGTCTAATTATCTCAATATCAGCAGTTTCATTGTTTTCTGAGACTTACTTAAATGTGTTTTTGCTACCAAGTGTTAATACCCTAAAGCTAGCCCCGAGTTATAAACTGCCCTTCATAGACAACATCATCTGTGACACAAAACGAAAAGGACATGTCCAGGCTTACGTAAATCATGCATCTGAATTCTTTAAAAGCTTCCCTGCAATTGTACCTTTAATGTTGCTCTGATTCATCTACCCAATAAAATGAAAAACAAATAAAAGTAATGGTGGCGCCCATTGTGTTGCTGTACAGGTATTCAAAAGATTGTAGTCTTAGCACATGTTTTTGCAACAAAGTTTCAAATCAGTAATATATAAAAACATGTTTTTCTCTGTTTGTTATAGTCTCAGTTGTAAAGCACTTCTGTGGGCAGTGTCACCCATGCACTAACTATCCAAGGTCACTTCTTTTTGCAGGCACTTAGTGTCAGACAATGCCACAGAACTTGCCAGAGTAAGTGATACTGACCAGCCACATTGCTCCATATATAACTCAGTCTATCTCATGTTTCCAGACTTCCATCTATAGCATATATGTAATAAATGACTTATTTGGTTAGGTTAATATGCACACATATATTGTCATATAGATGTTGGCCAATTAGTTGACCATTATTCAGTCAAAATGGACAATTCTTCAAAACAATTGATGGAGCTGTGGAGCTGTGTTGCAGATAGAGGTGTGAGGGTCCCCCCCCCCCCCCAATGCTGCATAACCTTGGAAATGACCATAATAGCTAGAGGGGATTCTAGGAAACAGAACCCCATGAAAAAATGTTCTTTTTATTTTTTGTTCTATGAGAATGTAGTTTACTATTGGCATGTTCATTTGTAAATCACATTTAGTCAGAATGGCTTTAAAGAAGTGACTTAACACCTTTGTGAAACCAGCACAGCAAAGCAGTTACACTACTGAGGTTAAAAGTAATTGCATTCATCCTGGAAATCTAGTGAAAATGAATGAATGATGGTTTTCTTTCTGTAAGCATTTGTGGGTGTTACCACTTGTGACAGGAAAATGATTACAAGGGCTGACTATATCCACACTATAGCATGTCCATTAAAGTAAGGAGTATAACTTCAGCTCCTTTTTTTTGCATTTTCTTTTGTATGATCCCAGTTATCTTCACAATTTAAACATGATCATAGGCACCAAGCTTACTTGTAATCTGCAAAGCTGCAACTTGCCAACAATGCTGCAAGATGTAAGGAAATGTTCCACAAACCAAGAAAAACAGAAATGTTTACTGCTTGGGGTGCGGTAATATTATAGGAGTACTGAGACATGGACCTCAGACGGCTACACTTATTTCATTGGGTATGCATGTTGTTATGTACTTATGTGCATTTGTCCAAGGAACTTTCTCTGGCATGACGCAGGCTGTAAGGTAAACTAATACAGTATTTACAAAAGTTGGAAGAGAACACATCAAAAACTAAACAGAGGACATAATTACAGGAGCTGCAAAGCTAAATGAGACAGTACATCACATCTGTAATAAATTATTTAGTAAAGACATAATTCAGTGTATGTAAAGTTAGCTTAAGCTATAAAGCTAAAGTTGGATATTACTTTATATAAGTTGAAATAGAAGTAGAAAAGTGCTTACACTCAACACATCAATTATACAACTACATATAAAATGCAGTGATAATCAAAGCTTAAAAACAATAAATATGTGGGGCAACCTTTCACGAGATTAGAAGCTGAATTATACTGAATTTATGGAAGAAAAGGTTAGTGAATGAAATTAAGAGAATCTGAAATAAACATGGCACTTAGGAGTATGAGTATTGCCTTTACTGTTAGTCATCAGGGGAGATTACCAGGATAGAAAGGAGCAGATATGAGCAAGTAATAGTGAGGGACTACAGAGAAAGCCATCAGCATCTGGATGTTATACCCAAGAGCTGCAGAGTGACCCTGACATACAGCTTAGAGGGATAGTGGCTCAGTGGAAAGATATTTGCCTCCCAGCTTTAGTGTCTTGGGTTCAGTCTTGTCTTCTAGTCACTGTCCTTGTGGAGTGTCCATGTCCCCATGTGTGTGGAGGTTTTCTCAGGGACAGCTCATTGTCTAGATAAAATAGTCTGGCAGTTTGCACAGAGCAAAGTTGAGGCTAGCTGTTCTGGTATCCAGTGTCATCTCCCAGTCTGACACTCCACACCCCCCACTCAAGTTTAAGTTGAGAAGAAATAAAAAAAAGTTTGTTCACCAATCTGGCTGTTCATCTAAGGAGCTAGCTTTAGACTTCATGATGTACAGTACACACACACACACACACACACACACACACACACACACACACACACACACACACACACACACACACACACGCACACACACACACACACACACACACACACACACACACACACGCATATACACAAAAAAGGCTCCTGTTTCCTCATAAACTGTAACAAACTGCTGGCTACATCTGTACCAAGCAGTTGCTACAGTTTATACCACACACAGAGAGCTGAAGCACTTCATTTCTGAATGGAAATGCAATACTGACATTCAGCACTGAAGACTGATCTGATCAGCATGGCATCTGCAAATCACACCCCCTAACACTTTTCACCCAAGATGACTGCCCCCTTTGCCCCAATCTTGCTTTACCACTGGCAAAAAGGACTAAAGCTCTGAGCTGTTAATGAGCAACTTCCTGTGCCCAGGTTATAAGGTTTGATTTCTTCTACCTTTAATTCCCTACTGTATAACTCTGAGCAAGGCATTTAACCAGACATTGCTTCCAGGCCCCCTGTGAAAAGGTACAATTTGTCCAGTGGGTTAGTCAGCAAATAAGTAAAAAAAAATATTTACAACGTGTTAAATTGACCTTTGCCCATGTAGACTGGGCCATGGCTGTAAATGGTCTAATAGACCAGCACATTTACTTGGTTAACAAATTATAAATTAATTAATTAATAAATGAATGCATACACATATATACACATAAAATACATGGGGTAGGTCAGGCAAACAATACGATCACATCCAAATACATTAAGTTTTATCATACAAAGTGGTCTTATGGCATAATGAGCTATGCAACATGACCGTTACATCTGGACAAAGGAAGATGTATGGCTATGATGCATGTCTTTTCTTTCTTGGTAACTTAGATGTAAAAGAAATGGTAACACACAGCAGACTAATCAAATGTCATTGCTAAGGAAACTGTAATATATGTATACAGCTAAGTATACATACATTTAGAAATGATAAAATGAAATGACCAGAACCATGATGCCTGTACAATAGGAGCTTTACTCAGCTGAACTCCAGAAAGTCACATGGTATAGACCATGTTTGTTTGTGTATTTTGGCTTTTCCCGGTTAGGGGTCGCCCCAGTGGAACTCCGGTCCGCTAATGATTGGCAGTAGATTTTTATGTACTGGCTTGCCGGGCCTAATGCACAACCTTCAACGAAGGAATGCCCATTCATGCATGTTGCTACACAGAAGACGCTCTAACTGAGAATCAAACGGGCAAAGTCTAACTGTGAGGTAACAACGCTACCGCAGCACCACCACAAATTCTTCTTAATGCACTTTCTACTCTGTCATTACTATACAAAATGCATGGATATGCTGCAGTCCCCTTACTTTCAAAGAAAGGTGTAATATATAAATAACGTTTAAGTTTAAATGTACTGAATGCAAGTAAACTATAATTATAGAAGTGTCATCTAATAATACAAGAATACAGAACCAATATAGAAGTGTCATCTAAAAATACAAGAATACAGAACCAATATCGGAAAAATCTACACTTTCAATACTGAACTTGAAAAAAAGAACAATCTTTGATATTTGCAGTCAATTTGTATTAGACACATCTAATGGGATTTTAATCAAATCACAAGTATTCCTAGGTGTAGACTGAGCACAAGCCAAGGAAGTATATGGAATAATATGTTATGTAACACCACTGGAGGTACTTTTAATTTGAATTCCATCCTGAACTTCAGTCTCTGTACATTGAATTTTTGCAAATACAGCAGCATTATTCTCTCTCTGAGAAAGTGGTAGTGTCATGCTGAGCAGCATCATTTTAAGGTACCTCTAAGGAGCAAACATTTCTAGAATGATAAGCTTCAAAGCATGCATTTTCTGACTTCAGTAAGTGCATCCTGTTTCTCCTACAAAATTGCATGTCAGAACTCTATAAGTAAGATTGTGGTTGCTTTACTTCAAGTGACAGTTTCACTGATAAATGTCAGTTCTGCACATTAATTCAGAAATTAGTACACTTCAGTACTCTTTCCCTAGTAAACAATTTTGCTATACTACTTGCTGATCTATCATAACAAACTTTTTGCCTGCATTGCTTTTCTTTAGCTATCAGAAATTATCAAGAAATAAGAAATCCACGAGTTAGGTTGTATATGTCCACCCATTAGAAACTGCACTACAGGAAATCCCAAAGACTTGAAAGGTGAATTTTTATATTTCAGTATAGTGAGAAAACAATTCTGAATTCTCTGAATGCTCCTACTGTCTTATAAAATTTTTAACTGTTCAGGTTGGGCTGTTTTTCAATACTTGTCAATAACTCTATACATATATAGGAATACAGCTCTTGGAACTTTACATCAGTTCTGCATTACTCACAGGAAACTAGTTTGCATGGTAAGCAGCATTTACACATTTAGTTAGGACTATTTAGATGTACCTTATCTTATTATAGCTCCCAGAACTATTGCTGCTCAGAAACTGTTTGGTTTGGTTGCTGGGCAGCATCACTGGTTAGGGTAGCTGCAGATTACACCAAGTAAGTGCCCTTCCCTCATCTGGTTACAAACACCCTCCACTCCTATTTCTTGCAAGTACACACAAATGGGCACTTTCCTGCTATCTCTGCATCCAGCTTGGTGGAAATGAACATCCTGAGGCAATTTAACAATTGCCTTATGTACACTGACAGCCACTTAGTTGTCGAACAAACAAATACAGTATGTGAGATTTACTGGAGGCTGGACTCTCACATACAGACACAAAAAGCAAACAACAGGTTGTCAGCAACTGAAACACATCACTCACCACACCCACAAAGGACCATACACATAGACCCACACATGCAGAGCTACTGACATGTAGCTTACCCTCTTAAATGCAATCCTCAGAAACTCTGCATGCATGCAACAAGGCAATTCCAATCACAACACAAAAAGCCAAATCTCATTGTGTTGCAAATACCAATCCCATAAGGCAAAATACTCCAGAGCCCAATATTCTGGTCATAGGAGATTCCATTGTGAGACATACTGATGTCCCTCTCAGCAGGCTGGATAAGGGAAAGGTTACAGTTAATGGCCTGTCAGGGGCCAAGATTCACCAGATCATGCAAGTACTGAATTCACATACCCCTAAGTACCAGTATGACTCAGTCACAGTCCATGTGGGCATGAATGACCTGAGACATACCTTCTTGGACTATTTGAAAGGAGAAATGATTGAGATCTCAGAATATGTGTCACAGGCAGGTATGAGCCAAGCACTTTGCAACATTCTACCATCTCCAATGATGATGCCACAATACCAGCAGAAAATGATCGACTTTAACAATTGACTTACCTCCTGGTGTCATTCAAAAGGGGTCTGATATTTTTCAGCCTGGAAGGACATGGTTGACAGGCTGCAATGCTTTGCTAGGTATGGTCTTCACCTATCACCTCTAGGCTTTTGGATATTGGACAAAATATTGTCCACCCTTATAGTGCCTTTTTAGGCATTACCAAATAGACAAATCTTCCAGCATAACAAAAGCTACTCAGGACAAGTTAAATGCTAGGAGTCTCAACAAGAAACTTTATTCCCTGGAAGCTCCCCTCACCATTGAGAATACTGAGATCTGTGTAGTTACTGAAACATGGTTCAAAGCCATGGAGAGTACTCTGGCAATGCAAGGCTATAATGCCTTTCATATGTTCCTGCCACCCACTAAACATGAAAGAAAAAGGCAGAGGTGTATCTATCTGTTTAAAGGATAAGCACACCTGAAGGCTGGTCAAACAATTTGACATATGACATGGTTGAGTTACTCTATATCCAACTAACCATGGGTAAAATGTATTATCATATTCTTGCTAGCTACAGCAGGTCCCTCACAATGAATCAGGAAACCCATACATCGTACCTGAAGTTACTAGAATCACTCACTATCCAGCCCAATACCATACTCATGGGGGATTTTAACTACTCCTCCATTAATTGGGAGACATATACAATGATTAACATGCAGGCCCAAACATTTCTTGACTTTGTAAATTAAAATGCCCTGGAGTAGCTAGTCTGAACTCCCCCTAGGAAAACAAATATTCTAGATGTGGTACTCACAAATATGGGAGAGTGCTGCACCCCCCCCCCCCCTTCAGTATGATGTCCTCACTGGTAAGATCAGATCAGAAAGTGATCTCCCTTGAAATAAAGGTAAAACCAGTCCCCCTAACTAACTCTAAAAACTTAGAAAAATTATTTACGGTAAATTTTCCCCTATTATAGGATGCAATAGCTAGTTTCCAAGTGGCCCCAAATCCAGAAAACACAGAAACCTATGGATAGGTGCACACAAAAGCCCTGTATGACCATATAAACAACTGCACAGAAAGGGCTGTACTATACAGAAATAAACCCAGGTCAAGCCGCAAAAAAAAAGCCACTCAGGTGACCCCCTGGTATTAATAGGTTGTACAACAAAAGAAAGAATATCCTGTTGAAAAGTCAGAGGGAATGTAAACAACACAGCAAAAAGTCCTTCATCAGTCAAAATAAGTGAATCAGGGAACTGCCAACTCTCTGAAACCAGACTTTGAGGTAAAAATAGCCTCCAAAGCTAAGGATAACCATAAGGCATTTTTCAGTTATGTCTACAATCTTAAGGGCAACAACCAACAATGTGTGGAATTAGTTGTAGATGACATCACCTATAATCAGCCAAAAAATATAGCAAATCTGCTGGCCAACAAATTTAGCTCCAATTTCACGTCCATATCACCCCCAGTTCTCCCCCAAGAAATATCCTCCATTACTCAACCACCAATTGGCACCAAAGAACAGGTTGCCACTGAACTCTCTAAAGTTAAAACTTGTCTTCAATGGGGCCTGATGATATACCAGGTTGCCTTTTAAACACCTTAAATCCAGACTTATCAGGAAAATTACAATCTCTAGTTAACCACAGCCTCAGGACTGGCCTTGTCCCAATAGAGTGGAGTAGCAACAGTCATCCCTCTGCATAAAGAAAGACTACCTACTGACCCAGGAAATTACAGACCCATACATTTTACTAGCCTTATATGCAAGGTTCTGGAAAGAATAATCATGGACCTGATAAATAATTACATAGGAAACTTCCAAACACTGGACCTGACCCAGTTTGGCTTTCTCAAGGGCAGGTCATACCTAGTGAATCTGGTGGAATTCTTTGAGAAAGTCACTAAGGCCATGGATGAGAGTAACACAGTGCATACTGCCTACCTCGACCTGACTATGGCATGTGACATAATTCCCCACTCATGTATTATAAATAAACTCCTAAAACTGGGCATAAATCCCTGCATCACCAGACAGATAACTAGCCGGCACATAGACAGGATGCATGTGCTTAAAGTGGGTGAATCCAGATCCAGCAACAGGCCAGTTGCTAGTGATGTGCCACAGGTCTCAGTGCTGGGACCATTTACTTGTATATTTCTGAAGTCAAGGTAAACATGAAAGGTCTCTGGATGACAAACGTTGCTGACAACTGCAAGCTGGAATCAATCACTGAATCCTCCATCAGTGCAGATATCCTTCAGAATGATCTAGATCAGAGAAATGATTGGTGCCAGAACCATAGTCTAAAGCTAAATGTGAAAAAAAAAATCATTATCACATGTTTTGGGAAATCAAATGCCTCTAAATTACAATATCAATAGCACATCACTAAGAGTAGACTCAGAGGTGAGAGATCTAAGTACACAGATAGATAGAAGTCTGAACTTTGACTGCCACATGTCCACAGGAGTGAGGAAGTACTTCTATGTGGCACAACTTATAAGTAGAGGAATGGCATCTAGATCAAAGGAAATTATATTCTCATTGTACTCAGCCCTCATTAGACCAATAATCAAGTACAATACGCCATTTGTCATGTACTTGACTAGGCACTTACAGAAGCTGGAGTGACCTCAGAGGTTCCTCACAAAGAAAATTTAGGGTGTAAACAACATGTCCTTTGCAAATAAACTAAAAGCTCTATGCCTTTACTCTGTCCCCTACCAACTATTAAGGGTCAACCTATGCCTGACCAACCAGTCACTTACAAATCCAGCCATGATGGAGCTGATAAACATTTTCAAGTCAAACAGCATGAGGGCCACCCCATCTAGGGATCTAAACTTAGTCAGCAACTCAAACAAAACATGCTGAAGAGACACATATGTGTCTAAGAGATTGCCCCTTCTTTGGTACAGGCTTCTTATTCACATTAAGCACAGCCCTTCCCTGGCCCTCTTCAAATGCAGTTTGGATCAATGGATGGGAAATCAAAAATTCACACCTGGGGTAGTGTCTATGTCTCTCATGGACAGCGGCAATCTGTAAAATACTCAAGGTATGGGAACAGATCCATACCAACCTCTTGCGTTAGGGGTCGCATATTGGGTAAAATTGGGTTATATTGGCTAGGCTTGTAAGGGCTCTTAAACTGTTAGCCTAGTAATCTCCCGCAAACCTATGCTTGTATGGCTTAACTCTCACTAGCAAAACTGCAAAATTCTTGACTTAAATTCTTAACAATTATCAGATGATACTTTACATGGATTACCATTTCTAACAAAAACAGACTGCTGAAGTATAATAACATTATGACTGTTGTTTCATGATCTATTGAATAATAGTTAACACAGGATAATGAGCATCCTTATATTGAAACCAATCAACTCCAGCATTCATAAAAGGGAAAACAATATTTCATGTGGTAGCAATTTCTTATTTTGATTTTAATTCCAAAAAGTATAACAGACTTCATATCTCTGAACCACTTCCTCAGTTGCTATTATTTCTTATGCCAATAGTGAATATCAAGAGACCTTTATTCACATTTAACAATACTCAGTTGCAACTCATTAATCTTAAATAACATTTTCTCTGTAAGCCATGTCAGACATGCATTGCCATCTATCCTTTAATTATAATAATGTCACATTTAAATATCAAAAGGAAAGGAAAGCTCATAACCATATGCTAAAGACACTCTAATATTTGGATACACTGTTTTAACATAAAGATGTGTATTAGGTGAACTGACAGTTTCCAAACTGCATATTTATGTGTGTGTGTGTGTGTGTGTGTGTGTGTGTGTGTGTGTGCTGCAGCAGACTAGCATGTTGTTCAGAATGGAATTTTATGCCTTCCCCACTGATTGCCAGGATAGTTTCTGGCAACCTAGTGACCCTGTAAAAGGACAAAACAGGTTTCTGAAAATAAATAAAAATGAATGAATGAATGAATTGGCAACAGGTTATGGATGTGTTTCTTAAAAACTACATTTTCCTCTGTCCACCTATTCAATTTATCAGCTCCTTCAGCTTTCAGGTGTTTTAAGCAATTGTGAAATAAACTATAATGGTTCCAAATGTTTCTACAGCAAGTAGTGTTTGCATTCTTATAAGTAAACTATATTAATCTTATACCCTATATGCATCAATTTACCATGTTTATACTGGACATATAAATCATATGTCTGTAAGCTTAATGACATTCTCTGTAACCCAGAAGGAGCTTTATTATGAGCCTTCCTGAAGATGCTTTGAAATAACTAATGAGTCAATCCTACTGCAAGTGACTTGGTATAAATTTAATCATGGATTATATTTACCCCCAAAGATCAATGCTAAGGTTTCTTTCTGTCTTTACGTAGTGCCTGTGTCTGTCAAAACTCTGCTGATCTACATTATTACATCAATAACAAACCAAGCCCTTATTTCCTAGTGTCCACTTCAGTATTAAATGTTGTAGAATACCATAGAACATCAGATTGAAAGCCTTTTTAACATCTTGAAGGTTCCATCTTATTCATTTTGCCAAGTTAAGCATTATCATTCTCCATTGTCTTTCTGAGTGGCACTGTTATATTCAAGTTTACAATGAACTTGGACAAATTATTCCATATCCAGGAATTGCATATCAGATTACTTGTCATGGGGTTTGCATATGCACTGTGGCACAGATTTTGTCAGATTTATTCTGGTTTTTGACTTCTGAAGTCTAAACCTGATCCATATATTTAAGACAAGTCACACACATTTAACATTTACTTTTATTCAGCTTGAAGCTCTTCAGTCTAAGCTTATCTTATAACTGAACATGTCATGCATCATACTGTTGTTTAGTAGCTCCACACAGTAAAAGATCATGTGTTATGTGAACTACACCTTCTACAGCTTCAAACATTTCAGCTATTGCGCTTTGAAGCACCTTTGGTGCTGATGATATTCCAAAGGAATTCACAAAAACATGTCTGCACTCAGAGGAATACCTTATGTTCAAAGCTTCAGAAGATTCAAAAAACAATATAGCAAAAATGCAAGAATGACAATGTATTTAGCACCAAAGGTCATTTTATGTTTGGCACCACATAATATGTGTATACAGTTAAGTACAAATAAAGTCAGAAATAGCAAAATGAAGAAATGACAGACATGATGTTCAGCTGAACTTAACTGAGAAGTTACATGATATACCTCTTAAAGCTACCAATATTATAATTACTGTATATGTGTGTGTGTGTGTGTGTGTGTGTGTGTGTGTGTGTATGTGTGCGCGTGTGCGCGTGTGTGTGTGTGTGTGTGTGTGTGTGTGTGTGTGTGTGTGCATGTGTGTGCACTTTGTGTTACTCTACACAATGACATATGTGCTATCTGTTTGCAGTAGTCATTCAGATCCTTCAACCGTTTGACTTTTATGATATGGATGCCCCAGAGATTTTACTAGATCATGCACTCATTGCAGGTATATATTGACAATGTGTATGTTTCAACTACAACTTGGATATTAGAAACATACATGTGGTGAAGCTTAATACTATATATGGTGCAGGAATATATCACACTCTGTGTGTAATACAGTGTATTAAGAGATGGCACATTTTTTTTCATGGACTTGCATGTGCCACATGTGAGGATAATCAATATGCCATTTATTTTCTAAAACACTTGTGCTGACAAGGGTCAAGGTGGTTGCACAATATGAGTGTATATCTTTTAATAAGGTAATTCCAAGTAATAGGGAGTTGTATATCTTGTGGTACTTCTTTTTAGAAGTCATTCAGAGTAAATACCTCCTGGAGCCTGGTAGACCATTCACTGTGACTGTGTTGTTTATCAAGCATCCTGCCAAAATATAAGTGTGTTAGTGTCCGAAATGAAGAAAATAAAATGAGTTGGGGATTGGAATAATGGTTAAGGTGTTTATTGCACAGATACAAGGTACAGGGTTGATTCTTGAGAAGCATGGCTATGTTTAAAATGCCCCCAAGGTCATAAGCCTAGTAATCGCCTATGAAAAATATGCCCTAGGATTTAATAAACTCTGTGTAGGCACCATGTAGAGTCTACATGGAATATCTACATGGAATATATCCATGTACATGGCCACGGTTCCCCCTCAGCTGCATGACATGCATATTTATGATGGCACGCTGCTGAGGGAGAGCATAGGAACAGGGATATTGAATTAATGTAGGGAGATGTGTAGATGCTACCCATGGTTGTGGATGACTGGTCAAATGTTATGTACAAGGTGAGGCTCCCTGTAATGCATCCTGCCAGTGCTGAAATGCTGTGTATTGTGTTAAATGTGTAATATATATGTTATATTGTTTTAATTTTTTTTTCATAATTTTTCTGCATGTTTGCGTGGTACAGAGTGGAGCATAACAATGCCAAGCTGTACTAGACAGCTGACACCTGAAACCAAATGTAATCAATTATCATAATTAGCTTACTTTATTTTTCCATTGTCACTTTTGTTTTTGTAATTGCCATTTGCTTGGCATGGAGTGCCGCAGAGCCAAGCACCACTTATACATACATTGCCGACACCTGCCAGACATCTAAAAATAGAAACCAGATGTAATTAATTATTTAATTATATGTTTGTTTCCACGTGTTTCCGCAGAATGGCGCAGTGCTTAGCAACACTAACAGGTAGCCTAGTAGAATATGTGAAGATATACTAGTTTTCATAACATCCAAGTAGATAAATGGGTAGAGTTACAGCCTTATGTGTAGTAGGTCCTGGGTTTGAGTCTATAGCAGGCAGAACATGTCTGTAATTTAATGTACTATTTCTATTTAATTTTATAACAAAATTGTGAAAATGGCACTGCTGCACTCTGCTAAGCTCTGCTCAATCATGCTAAGCACTGCATAAACATGCTAACGGCTACCAATGTTTGTTAGGTGCTAAGCTTCACTAAAACCACAGTTGTTGGAACTCTGCTTAGCTGGTTTGTGAGCTGCTAAGTGACACGGTACTTTTTTGAATGTTGCTCAGTGATGTGTAAGGGTGGGAAAACAGCTTATATTAAGTGCATTAGGTAGGAATTCTGCACCATTCAATGGAGTTCAATGAAAGTTGATATGGCAAGTGGTGCTGGTGAAGGTGCACTATTTCAGGTGCATAAGTGAAGTATTCAGGAGTCCAGGATCATGGTTGGGTTCCTGGTAAAAAATCATGAACAGAGGCTGATGAAGGATGGTTTCCAAGGCTCAGAGTGTAAGCTGGAGGTCTGGGACCAACTGGCCAGAGAACTCACCAGTGTTACAGGTGAGCAATGTTGCCACCATTATGATGACCTGAAAGGAGAAAAAGGGGAACCTTGGACATCTGGGTCCAAGCAGAGAGAGATGGAAGTCATACCTCTCAAGTGTACAGATTTTCACAGACTGTCCAGATTTTTGCCTCATATTTTGGTCCATTTTTCATAAAATTGTGGTTTTATGGCAAATTACTTGCAAATCATTAAAGATTGAAGTTAGAAAATAATGATGGACAGTTGAGTTTCCGACTTCATACCCTTCAGAAAATTCATGCTAATGTAAAACCTGTTATTATATCAACTGTCTAAGTTTGTAACAGCAATATTTTAAAAAATGACCCTATTTTTGGGCTTTTGTCCCACTTTTATATATGGCTTTGCCCAGAATTTTGCTCTAAGAGGTTGAGAGGTATGATGGGAGTGTCCCACAAGTATGTAAGTATGTTTTCCACTGTTTACCAAAATGCAAGCTGAATGTCTGAAAAACTGGTATGCATAATGGTGTGCTTCTCTCCCAAAAGCTGCAGCTGAGAGGGCTCACAAACTGGCCAGGTTGCACTGTGATTGTGGCAAGTATAGATGCATTATGCTAACTAGTACAATTAGCAAGAAAGAGTAAAGCATTTACTGCAATAAATTACACACGAGAAAAACGGTAGTGCAATAAATGGGTAATTAGAATTGTAGTGCAATAAATGAACAATAACAACTGTAGTTCAATAAACAATAAACAATACCAATAATAGTAAGCAAAATGGTGTACAGCAGGATTGTGTTGTCATAACCATTGCAGTAGAGCTGTATGCATTGATTGTCTATGATAAGGTTGCTGCAGTCAAGTGTAACACTGTAATAGCTGTAGAATGCAAAACTAATGGCCTGCAAACTATATTGCTTAACTCATAGTACTGTCCAAAGCTGTCTCCAGGCCAGGATTGGTCACATAATGCTCTCTGTTCCTCCTACTTCAGGTAATAAAGGTATATGGGTGAGGTAGCCCACTCCATGGGCAGATATTGTATGTGGACTTCACAGATATTTCAAAGCAATACCAATAAAAATTGTTCACCAGCATTGTTGATTCTAAAATAAAGCTGTATTAATATATGCAGTGCGGTTGTATTCCATCCATGTGTGTTCTACAGTCACTGCAGTCAATTATAACACTGTAATATTTCTAGAATGAAAGAAGAATGCCATGTAACTTGTATTGCTCAGCTCATAGTATGGTTCCAAGTTATCTCCAGGTCAGTATTAGTCACTCATTTGTCAGCTGTGACTTAGTAGCTCAGTCTGTGAAATGCCTTGTACACAGTACATATTTCCACCCACAGCCCTGAGTCCAAATTCAGTTGTATGTAGCAGCAAAGTTTCAGTATCAGTCATATTTTCTCTCTCCTCAGGAACAAAAGGTATATGGGTGAGGCAGCCCATATTATGAGCAGATTTTGTGTTTATATTTCACAGAATTTTAAAATCAATACAAGAAAGTGTTCACCAACATTGTTGATTCATTAATAAATCTGTTTATTTGCAGTATGGTGGCATTCCTTGCATGTCTGTACTAAGTTGCTGCAGTCAATCATTACATTATTTGCAGATGTCTCCCTACAGTCACAGCTATTGGGTTCTATCCCCATGCCTCCCAACTAAGCCATGATGGCTGTTTAGTTTATGTACTGTACACAAACATGCCTCTCAAGTGTCATGATTTTTGTAATGTAATTAAAACTGCCTAATCCATCTATCACAGGATTACTAGAGAAAGACTACCTGGAATGCAACGTATGACCAAATCTGCTTACAGAACATGTTGGTAGTTATATAAGTCCACATTATGTGAAACTGTTCTCTGTAGTTGTGTACCTGCATTTGTCATTGCTTGGCCCATACTGACCCATGCTAACAGCTTGAGAGGTATGTACGTGCTGCATCAGCTATAGGAGACTTGTAGTCACTGTACCAAAACTGGCACAACACACCTGTAGAGTATTTATTATCAGTGTTTTCAGGGATATAATCTGGAATGCCACTAATAGAATGTTTTTCTCTCTCTCCCCATCCCTTATCTTCATTTATTTATTATTGTTATTTATTATTATGATTCAATATTGTCATATGTTGTTAAACTAACTATTTATTTATTTTACATTTGTTTACCAGGAAACTCTGACTGGGATAAGACCCATTTTCAGTGGAGGCCCAGGGAGAAAAGCTCCACATACAGAGATTATACAAAAATTTATAGAAGAAATTATATAAAACTTATACAAGAAATTATGCAAATAATATACAAGACAAACAGTACACCCGAAGTTACAATCTATGCTAATATAGCTGACATTTATATTATACAGTCATCTGATATAATGCCTTATTGTAGTGTAGACATTGTAATTTCTCAAAGTGAGATGAGGAAAGGATTGCAGGGGGGAAATTGGATAGAAAAAGATGAGGTTAGAGATTATCTAGACATGAGAAAGCATAGATTATGGGGTGGTCAGGGAAGAAGAAAAAGTATGACCAGAAGCTATTAAAACTAGTTAGCCTGGAGTAATACAGGAACAAAGCCAAGTGTCATTAAGATACATTTTAAGAATCTTATTAAATTGGTTGGTATTTGTGTTGGTTCTGATGCTATGAGGTAGTAAATTCCACCTTGTTGCTACATGATGAGAAAATAGTAAGTCCCCTGCCGTATTAGTGGATTTGGACACTTGTAGTAGAGATTTATTTGTTGAATGAAGACTTCTATTTGTGGTATGGGGCTGGAGAATATTTAGAAGGGCAGGATTTTTTTCAGGTTGTTGTACTAGTTTGCGTGCTAAGGTCAATTGGTTATAGGACAGAAGTTGTGGGAGTTCTAATCAGGAGAGTTTTTTTAAGAAGTGACAGTGGTGGGTATGATGTGGGCAGTCAATTGTGAATTTAGCTATTTTATTGTAGCGTGTTTCATGTTTAATTAAACCTGTCTTTTTAAGGTTGGTGAGAATTGGGGAAGCATACAGAAATGTTGATAGAAGATGGGTTCTAGCAATGGCAACCCTAGAGGTGTTAGCTAGATAATTTTTATTTCTGTAAAGAGTACCCATTTTTTGTGAACTTTCATAATTGTTTGTGCTATATGTAGGTCATATCTTACGTTGTTATCTATTATTAGGCTTAGTAGTTTTGTTTGTAAATCAGCATTAATTTTAGTATTATTCCTAGCTGTAATGTAGAAGGTGCTGGGGGGAGAGTATCTTGTGAGTTGGAAGATCATGAGTTTTGTTTTATTGGAGTTGAGTATGAGCTGATGTTTAGAGAGCCATATCTCAGTATCTGCAAATGATTTTTGGGTTATATCATGGAGGTGTTGTAGGGTATTAATGGCACATATAAGTGCTGTGCCATCTGCATATTGGATAGTTTTAAGCCACTGGGGTGTCACTATGGAGGTTGTTTGTAAAAATAGTGAAGAGTAGTGGCCCAAGAACTGAGCCTTGAGGTACTCCTAGTGTGATGGGAAGGGGGGTATAGAACATTAAGCCATTTTACAGATTGTTGACAGTCCTGTAGATAGCCTCAGAAACACTGAAGTGAAGAGGGGCTGAGGTTCAATTTGGAGAGTGTATTTAATAGTTTGTGGTGGGAGACCGTATCAAAGGTCTTGGACATGTCTAGAAAGACAGCAGAGACTATTTTACCATTGTTTCTGAGTTGGTTGATGGTATTGGTGAAACTGAGAAGTGCAGTTGTGGTACTATGATGGGGCCTGAAACCATGTTACAAGCAATAAGGTCAGGACAGTGATGAAGCTGAAACTGTAGCCAGGTGCACAAATCCAATAAATACAACTCCAGACAAACGCCAGATACTTTAATAAAACAACAAAGCTTTCGGATTACAAATCCTTCATCAGTGTTAGAATACCTATATTGAATTCTAGAACCTTAATTAGTCAATTAAACAGTCACATGATAACAGCCAACCTATAAACACAGAAAATATACAATAATCATTTAATTACTTTAAAATTGTTTCTATGTATAAAAAGTATATATTATATATACATAATAAAATTCATATAACCATTCATTATCTTATTTCTTTCTGTTTTTTAACTAATATTGGTTTAATAGTCAGTGCATTATTTAGTCCTGGTTTCATATCAGCTCTCAATCTAACTATCCAGGTATATTCTCTATTCTCTAGAACATTGTTTAGGTCCCCACCCCTAATCTGCTTATGTACTATGTCTATTACTCTAAATTTAAAGCTATGGGCACTTCCATTTTCCATTACATGCTTACTTAAGGTATTATTTTTCCATTCTCCTACGTATATTTGACTTATGCTCTATAATACGATCTTTAAGTTTTCTGCTGCTTTTACCAACATAAAAACATGAGCACACTGTACAGGTTGCCAGATAGACAATATTTTCTGTATTACATGTTGCTGTACATTTAAATACAAAATTTTCTTTAGTTATTAGATGAATAAATGAAGTAGTGTCATTTTTAAAAATATCATCACAACAAGTACAATTTATACAGGGGTAGGTACCCATTTTAAAACTATTTTGCCTTCCATTGTTCTGTTTTGGGAAGTCTTTATAGCATAGTTTGAGTTTCAGATTTTGGGCACCAAAAAGAAGTACAAGTTAGTAGACATGTACATAAGAACAGTGTGCATCCACCGCATATATTCAAAGGAATAGTAAAATCCCAAATGTTAAGGGTGAGTAGGCTGAATACTGATGATGGGGTATGTGAAGAACAACTAAATGATATGGCCATTGAATTTTTAGAAAGGGGTTACCCATATAGAATGGTCAATCAGTATGTAAAAGAAACATTAGAAGCTAGAAAAGTTAATAATATCGTGGCATTTAATAATATGGAACAAAGCACAACAATGAATATACATAAAACAGAAGTAGTAAGATACTTAACAACTTATAATTTAAGAACTGAGCAGGTGAAGAAGGTAATAGAAAAGAATTGGGGCATTTTGATGGCTATGCCTGAAATATGCCAGATATTGGAAAATAGGCCTTTCTTTGCATATAAAAATGCCCAAAATCTGAAACTCAAACTATGCTATAAAGACTTTCCAAAACAGAACAATGGAAGGCAAAATAGTTTTAAAATGGGTACCTACCCCTGTATAAATTGTACTTGTTGTGATGATATTTTTAAAAATGACACTACTTAATATTATTCTTCCAATAACTAAAGAATATTTTGTATTTAAATGTACGGCAACATGTAGTACAGAAAATATTGTTTACCTGGCAACCTGTACTGTGTGCTCATGTTTTTATGTTGGTAAAAGCAGCAGGAAACTTAAAGATCGTATTATTGAGCATAAGTCAAATATATGTAAGAGAATGGAAAATAATGCCTTAAGTAAGCATGTAATGGAAAATGGAAGTGCCCATAGCTTTAAATTTAGAGTACTAGACATAGTACATAAGCAGATTAGGGGTGGGGACCTAAACAATGTTCTAGAGAATAGAGAATATACCTGGATGGTTAGATTGAGAGCTGATATGAAACCAGGACTAAATAATGCACTGACTATTAAACCAATATTAGTTAAAAAACAGAAAGATATAAGATAATGAATGATTTTATGAATTTTATTATGTATATTTAATATATACTTTTTATACATAGAAACAATTTTAAAGTAATTAAATGATTATTGTATATTTTTGTGTTTATAGGCTGGCTGTTATCATGTGACTGTTTAATTGCCTATTTAAGGTTCTAGAATTCAGTATAGGTATTCTAACACTGATGAAGGATTTGTAATCCGAAAACTTTGTTGTTTTATTAAAGTATATGGCGTTTGTCTGGAGTTGTATTTATTGGATTCGTGCACCTGGCTACAGTTTCAGCTTTATCGCTGTCCTGAGCTTCTTTCTTGTAACTTTGGTGAGAGGTTGGATTTTGAGCGTTGGGCTTTACAAAAGAGCAGCCGGCCACACAATTACTTGAATATCTCTATCACTGATATGGAGAATACTGCAAACCAGCGTACATTGAAATGACTTCTTACAACAGAAGGTAATCCATTACTACAAATAGCAGCTACTATAGTAGAAACTATGGGAGTCGCTCCCCAGCAGATGGAAGGTTTAACTGAGCGTATACTGACTTTGGAAAGGAAGGTTCAAACCTTCAAACGGCTCCAATGGCAGTTACTAAGCTTTAACGCTTATTTGGAGCTGGGAATAGCACCAAGAGGTTTGCGAATAACAACTATGCCATCCTATGCTAATACATACCCTGAACTTCTAAAGAAATGGCAACAGCTAAATCTTAAATTGAGCAGTGAGTATATGCTATTGATGAATGACTTTTTTGCACCAATAGAGTCTGAAATGGTAAATGAAATACTGAAATTGGAAAATGAACTGTGTGAAAATGTGCATTGTTCCGGTGTAGCACATCACTATCAATTGATGCTAAACAGGTTGCAGCAATTAGATACTAAACTAGAATCTACAAAAAAAACAAAAGTTGTTGAGAGACATTAATGATTATAAAATGGGGCACATCTTCTTTTGGCCAAAACAATAAGAGCTAATGCAGCCACTAACAATCTGAAAGGGGAAATATACTGCTTAGATCAAATAATGCTAGATAACACTCTTGTAATGGGTGTAGCTAGCAGAGACAATATGAATATTCATATTCATGAGGTGGCGAGCTTGCGAATGACACAAAATCAGGAAGGAGAGATCTTCAAGGAAATAACGCGAGAACGAGAAGGTGAAAGATCTGGCTCAGGAGAGCAGAGTCGAGAGTGTACAATGAAAAGTGGGGTAAAGGAGCATCAAAATGCTCCTACATCGCAGCGTGTGATAGACAATTTGCATATATCACTGAAAGAAATGGTGGATAAAATGGCAACTAAGAAGATGGATTTTTTAAAAACACCATTTCGGCTGGAAGTAGCCGAGAAAATAAGTTTAAATTTACAAAAACCTATCAGGGAACATCCCATACAAGAGCAGCCAGGCAAGCATATGAGCAACATGGTGAAACAAAAGAACAGCAGCCCATTTGCTCAGAACAAAACAGCAAGATGCTGACTAGGGCATCAACAGGTATTGCAAACCTTTCAAGTTTTGCCTTATCAACAGAACATAAGACACTGCTACAAAAGGGAATGAAATTCATTCCTGCTTTCGTGGACACTATTGTTGATGCTTTAACAGACTTAAAAATGTTTGCTAGAAGAATTAATTTTAAGTTAATATTTAAACAAATCAGGGTAACAGTCTAAATGATGTATGTAAAAGGAAAAGTATGTTTATACCAACTAGTTATCCTATAGTTACAGCATTTCATGATATCTGTGAAAATGAACTAAGGCAATTGTATGCTAAAAAAATTGGAAAAGAAATGCTATAACCTGACAACCCAGGAGAGTAGAGGTTTACAGCAATTAATGATGAATGATAAAATAGTGATTAAGCAGGCTGATAAAGGGGGGAACAATAGTTCTAATGGATAAAGAAGATTATATGAATGCTATGTATACATTCCTGCAAGATGAAAAAACTTTTAAAAAGATTACTTTTCAAGAGATAAAGGTGTGTATTAGTGAGTATAATATGGCCATTTATGATATGCAATTTAATAATGGTCTAGCAATAGAATTGTTTCATTTTTTCACTGTATCATGTCCAAAAATACCGATTATATATGGTATACTGAAACTGCCCAAATCATTAGCACACACCCCCACTGAGACCAATAGTATCAGGAAGGGGGTGGATTACAGAACCAATATCGGTATACCTTCAGGAAAGTTTAAGTAAATATTTGCCTTTATGTGCTAGTTATTTGAAAGATACTAATGACTTTTTACAGAAATTAAAGAACTGGCATATATCTGAAAGTAATGTAAACTACATCTTTGCTACACTAGATGTAGATTCCCTCTTTACGGTTATACCCAATGAATATGGGATAGAGGCAATCCGTTGTTTCCTGAATGAGGAAGCAGACATACGGGAAAGATAGAGAATATATGCCATCTATTAGATATAGTTTTGACAAAGAATGTGTTTCTGTTTGATGAGGAACCATATTTACAGATAGCAGGTGTAGCCATGGGTACAGCAGTGGCTAACATCTATGCTAATTTAGTACTGCATCAATGGGAGAAGAATATGATGTTTGGTACAGGAAATGAGGGGAAAGAGAGTCTACTATATTATGGTAGATATGTAGACAATTGCTTTTTGGCATGGAAAGGGACTGAAGATACTTTGAGAAGTTTTGTACACTATTTAGAGAGTACTGCAAACTTTTTCCGGTTTAAAATAGCTTGCTCACCAAAAAAATATAGCTTTCTTAGATGTGACTATAGAAAGGAAGGGTAAAAATATTGAGACCAGTGCACATAAAAAAGAAGTACAAGTTAGTAGATATGTACATAAGAACAGTATGCATCCACCACATATATTCAAAGGAATAGTAAAATCCCAAATGTCAAGGGTCAGTAGGCTGAATACTGATGATGGGGTATGGGAAGAACAACTAAATGATATGGCCATTGAATTTTTAGAAAGGGGTTACCCATATAGAATGGTCAATCAGTATGTAAAAGAAACTTTAGAAGCTAGAAAAGTTAATAATATGGTAGCATTTAATAATATGGAACAAAGCACAACAATGAATATACATAAAACAGAAGTAGTAAGATACCTAACAACTTATAATTTAAGAACTGAGCAGGTGAAGAAGGTAATAGAAAAGAATTGGGGCATTTTGATGGCTATGCCTGAAATATGCCACATATTGGAAAATAGGCCTTTCTTTGCATATAAAAATGCCCAAAATCTGAAACTCAAACTATGCTATGAAGACTTTCCAAAACAGAATAATGGAAGGCAAAATAGTTTTAAAATGGGTACCTACCCCTGTATAAATTGTACTTGTGATAATATTTTTAAAAATGACACTACTTCATTTATTTGTCCAATAGCTAAAGAAAATTTTGTATTTAAATGTACGGCAACATGTAGTACAGAAAATATTGTTTACCTGGCAACCTGTACTATGTGCTCATGTTGGTAAAAGCAGCAGGAAGCTTAAAGATCATATTATAGAGCATAAGTCAAATATACATAGGAGAATGGAAAATAATACCTTAAGTAAGCATGTTATGGAAAATGGAAGTGCCCATAGCTTTAAATTTAGAGTACTAGACATAGTACATAAGCAGATAAGGGGTGGGGACCTAAACAATGTTCTAGAGAATAGAGAATATACCTGGATGGTTAGATTGAGAGCTGATATGAAACCAGGACTAAATAATGCACTGACTATTAAACCAATATTAGTTAAAAAGCCGAAAGAAATAAGATAATGAATGGTTTTATTAATTTTATTATGTATATTTAATATATACTTTTTATACATAAAAAAAAAAAATTAAAGTAATTAAATGATTATTGTATATTTTTGTGTTTATAGGTTGGCTGTTATCATGTGACTGTTTAATTGATTATTTAAGGGTCTAGAATTCAGTATAGGTATTCTAAAACTGATGAAGGATTTGTAATCCGAATGCTTTGTTGTTTTATTAAAGTATCTGGCGTTTGTCTGGAATTGCCTGAAACCATGTTGACATTTTGCTAACATGTTGTTGAAGGTAAGATAATGAATCAGTAGGGAGTGGATTCATCTTTCGAGGAGTTTAGATAGTGAGAGAGAATAGCGATGGGTCTGTAGTTCGTCAGCTCTGTGGAATTTCCACACTTGTGTAAGGGGACAATGTGTGCAATTTTCCATATTGCTGGGACATATTGTTCTGCTAAGGATCGACACTGGATAAGATATAGCTTCAGTTGCTAGTTTTAAATATTTGACTGGTAACTTGTTAGCTGCTATCGAAGAGGGTTTAAGCTTTTTCAGTAGTTTCTTAATGATAGCTTTGGGAACAGGCTGAAAGGAGGAGTTGGAGTTAATATTGAGATTTTTGGAGGCTTTTGATGGTTCAGTGAAATTACTTTTAATTAGAGTTAGTGCACTTTCAGTGAAGTATTTATTGAATTCTTCTGCAACGGTGGTAGGAGAGTGTGGTAAGTTGGGGGAAGGGGTAATAGAATGTCCTGGGTGGTGAACAGCATTTATGGTATTCCAACATTTTTGGGGGTTATGCTGGTGTTTATGTTGTAGGTTACAGCAGAAGTTATTTTTATTTAGGTTGATTTGGTGTTTAGCCTTGTTTCTAATTTGCTGGAATGCGATGCGGTTGATTTGGATTTTACAGGTGAGCCATGTTTGCCAAACTTTGTCTCTTTTCCTAAGGAGCATTCTGGTGTCAGTAATTAGCCATGATGCGTATGTGGCTTTAATACAAATGTGTTTAGAATTTCAAGGAAGGTACTACTGAAATAATCTACTGCGGCATCAAGGGGCAGGTTTTTTAGTAGAGACCAGTTACATTTTTTAGGGTATTGATTAGGTCTTGGGGGTCAAAGTTTTTTTTTTTACTGTGAATTTGACAGAAGGTGGTGAGCATGACAGTACTGATGTTTTTTTCTCAATACATAGGTTGGCATATGGTCACTAAGGCTGTCAGGTAAGCAGTCACTAATCTGATAATTCCGAGGTTTGTTGGTTAGTGTCCAATCCAGTAAAGATTGATGGTTGGAGTTTTTATCTATCCATGTAGGACCTTTAATGAGTTGTGTGAAGCCATAGAAGTTGATGTAAGAAACAGAAGATGATACCACAGCAAAACATATTTATTAAAATTCCACTAAAAGCAAGAGATGAGCGCTTTCGGCTTTTCAGATCTGCATTTACAAATCTAATGCTCAGTTAAATACTAAAATCATCCAATAAAATTCAAAATGCATCATCACTAACATCATTTCCTATGAAAGTTACATCATCACTGACATAATTTCCTATGCAGATTTCACTTCTGTTAATCATATGGGCAAAAAGAGAGGCGTGCCCAATCAGTGTCATCATCTAAGCCGACACCTTCTCAGAATAGGTTTCATATATAGCACTTCATTATGTCCTGGTGCTTTATCTGTCCTCAAGTCAGCAATCCATTTGGTTTCTTCAAATTCAGTTAGACCTTTAAGATCCCCTCTCCTCATACTGGGATCTATTACTTGTAGAGCCATAAAGCGAAAAAGAGAGAGGGTGTCGGCTTAGATTAACTTTCATAGAAAATTATGTTAGTGATGATGTATTTTGAATTTTATTGGATTATTTTAGCATTTAACTGAGCATTAGATTTGTAAATGTAAAAAAAGTAAAATCTCTTTGCACTAAGGTGTTCTTGCCAAAAACAATATCAATCCTTGGAAACAGCAATAAGGCAGAACACTCCATGTCAAGTCAATAAAACATTTATTCGGTAAAATACACAGTTAAAATAAGCACTTTCAGGCCATATGCCCTTCATCAGATCATATTAAACTCACCCATAATGATAGTTTCTTGGGCTATGGAATTTGATATAGACTGGATGATGTGCTCTATAGTGGAGATGCTATTTCTAGGTGGGACATAGGTAACTAAACTAACTATTTTGTTGCCCTTATGGCTTACTTCTTACTGGCATGCTGTTACCATACTGACTGCTATCTTATTTACTGTTGTGTTACACATACTATACATTAATATATATTTTTATGCATTAAAATGATGTTCCATTCCGTTAATACTAACAATGGTTTGGTTATTACTAACATTAACCTATTGCTATACCTCTATCACCACAGCACGTCAAGGTAGGCCGGTTCCAGGTGGTCCCCCTATCTTGCCTTAAGTGACCATAGCACCAGGTCCCAGTACATCTAGGACCCAAACAGATGGTGCCCCTCTGCTGCCCCTGCACTACTTGTGGTGTTGGGTAGTACTGCCCCATGGGACGGGGCCTAGACCCCCTCTGGGAGTGGTGGTGGAGGGGATGTTGTTACCTGTGATGAGCTGCCAGTGTTGGTGTACAGGGTGGTCTACCATGGGTTTTACCACTGCCTGCTCTAGATTGAGGGCATGCTAGCCAACCTGGTGGGGCAACCTCACTCTGGTGCCCGGCCTCCAGCAATGCCACCCTCAGGGCAGTGAAGGAGCAGTGACAGCAGTCCCATGGGTGGGGATGTGAGTCATGCTGCTACTGTCTGGAGGCACATGGGACTTGGAATCCACAACACCCGCCCTATCCAAGGTGTTCACCCCTGTAATGTGTCATACACCACTGCTGTCTGTTGTCTTGTCTGTCTTGTCTGTCAAGAAAAGTATCTTCACCTGCACAACTTACTTTCCCCACATGTACCTATCTCCCTTCTCCAACATTCCACTCACACCTTAAAAAAAAAAAATGGGCACCTGTCCCAAAAAAAAAAAAAAAATTGCCTCATACATATATCTCCATTTTCCCCATGTGTCCACTGGACACAAGTAATTTGATCCAATTGGCTTGAGAACGCAGTTATGTTGTCCTCACCCCTCTCTCTGTGGGTGAGAGTTGAAATCCATGTACATATTCTGTCAAAATACACAGTTGTTGCTGTATAAGAAATGGGTAGCTATGGTTCTTTCCTATATCCTTCCTGCACATCCATACCTGCCTTTCACTATGTTTCTCCCCTGCTTGCACCCCATTTCACCACTTTCCTATCTCCCCATTTTTCTTTTCTTTATATTTTTTAGTGGGATGCTGCACCGCACACCACATCACACAGCTTTACTTAGCTCAGCTAAATAGAGCTATATTGATTATATGTGTCCTTAAAATTCTATTACACATTTACAAAACTAACTTACTGCTCCCAAATACTTACTAATCTGAACTCCTCCTTACTTACTAAATTAGAAACTACCTATCACAAGATAGCTAGATTTGCTGCTCAACAAACATAAATATCACCATTGTCTCACTCTAAAATACCTGAACTGACTTGACCTACCTCACCTGTTCCTACAATCTCAGCTCCAAATCATTCACTCCATTTTATATCAGCCCAATTTCTGCCCTAATCTATCATCCCTCATCTCCCATTATACCCCTACCAGACATCTCCAAAGCGTAACCCAAGACCTACTAAATGTTTAAAAACCCAAATCCAAGACAGGCTTTAACTTAAATAGCTACCACCCCTCTATTGCATGGAACAAACTCCCACTAGAAATAAGGAACATAACTCACCCTAAACAATTCAAATTAGCCACTAAAGACTACTTTAAAAACACTGGACCTGCCATTGTGCACACCCTCCCTGACCACTACCTACCTATATAGTACTGTCTAACTATCTCATGATACATAGCATGAACAACCCACATTCTAAGCTTTTTATATGTGTTGCAAATACACCTGCTGCGGTAGTGACTCAGTAGCTCAGTCTGTTAAATGCCTCATAATCAGTAAATTTTTGCCACACACAGTGTGTGTAGCACTGAATTTTCAGTATTGTGAAGCCAGCAATTAATGGCAGAGCCATGCACTCTTTATCCACACAATGCATGTCAAATGAATTGACTGCTTTTAACTGATGGAAGTCACAGGCCTGCAAGTAGGAGCACACTTCACCTGTCCCTATATCAAATGTATATGTGCATAAATTATCACGTCATGCAGTAATATACATTCACAGAGAATGTCAACTCAGGTACTGCAAATGAGGGCCACTAATATCAGAGTGCACCACACAATCCTTTCAGAGACACAGTGCAGATTACCACAGCTGAACAATGAACATACACATTTGAAGTCCCTGCTTGTAACAAGGACTGCCCTAATACATGCTGCAAATTACTACCAGACTGTAATACATGGCCTGTCAGATGACCAAATGGTGGACATATTTATACATACATACATATATATATATATATATATATATATATATATATATATATATATATATATATATATATACACATATTGCACTAAGGGGTTGAAAGGTATGACCGTCTGTGAAAACACCAATATAGTACTTCCTCACATGCAAAAGATGAAAGTAATTCCAGATTAGAACCATCAACACCATCACCCATGCTGGCTTCCCTAGTCCACTGAGCCAAGTAGGTCACCAGACAGAGAGGAGTCATTCATCACACAATCAATAGCATAAATATGTACATTGCTATCCTGCATGAAGAGACATGCAATGTGTGAGCTATATCTATGCTATAGCCCTACGATTGCCTGGTCCACTGATATACCATAGCTGATTTTCTGTTAAAGCAGTTATATGGGTACACTGCTATGTTGGGGGGTGGGGGAACAACAGCACATGATCACCTTGGATAGACAGTTGTCCAAATATTATGTGTGCCCACTGCCTGATGTTGTGAATATTACAACCATGAGGCCTAGTGAATATTAAGGAACACATACTATTCGACTGGGTATCTTTAGTTCCATGTGGATGTTACATCTGTCCAAATAGCTGACTATATTTCCTTGCATAACAGTAGCAGATCCATAAATATGATATCATAGTATAGTAATCCTTACAATTAGTGTGCAGGTTAGAGACTTACCTTGCGAATGCAGCAGTTGACAGACTTGTAGCTCAGAGCTGACTCTGTGTGATGCAAGCAAAGAGGATAAGTAGAGATTATGTGGGTTGCCTGGCATCAGCTATTTTAATATATGTATGTGAGTAGGAGTAAGGTGTCAGTCCCTAGGGCCCTAGGTTGTCAGTGAATGTGCTATGCATTGTCTTTTAGTCAATGCCAGGGCATACTGGATATGCCTATGTCTGCCTACAGGGACATCATCAGGGGGCTCCTCCTCAGAGTTCTTCTGTGAGTGTGGCTGTGGTGACCTAGGCACTGGAGAGGGCTGTGTATCCCTTCCCTTTGCTGATCCTGCTGCAGCAGTTTTGCAGGATCATATTGTGTAGCATGGCACATACTGTGAACATATGTGCACATATGGCTGAAGGGTATTGCAGAGCTCCACCAGATATATCGATGCACAGAAACCATGACTTCAGCAGCCCAAACACATGATCTATGACGTTCCTAGTGTGTGCGTGTGCCTCATTATGGTGTTCTTTCATGGTGTGTCTGCATTTTTGATGGGTGTCATCATCCATGGTTCCAGTGCGTAGCCAGCATCCCCCAGTAAATGGCTGTGTGGGATGTCCCCCCTAACAAACATCTGGTACAGCTGTGATGCATGCCAAATATGGGAGTCGTGATAACTGCTAGGGCTGCTAGCACACACATTCATGATAATACCCTGGGCATTGGACATGACCTGGCAGATGATGGAGTAGTACCCCTTGCAGTTGACGTAGATTCTTCCCTCCTCACCGGGCTGTGTCTTGATGTGTACATGAGTGCAATCTATGGCACCCAGTACCTTAGGGTAGTGTGCTACATTGTAGAAGTGTTGAATATTCCTGGCCCTTACCTCATGGGTGAGGGGAAAATAAATGTGCTCACTGGCATGTGGTAGCATGGCATCCAGGAACTGGTGGAGCACCTTGGATGCTGATGCCTGTGAGACCCCCTTCATGTCCCCAGTTGGTATTTGGAAGGTATCTGTGGCTATTATCCTAAGGCTACACATACCTTTGTTTCCACTTGGATTGATTCCCCTCTGTTTCCTCTGGGTTTGAGTTGAGGGTGGCAGAGCTCAGTGAGTTCTTGTAGTATGTCCCTGTTCACCCTGTAGTGCTGTAAATCTCCAGCTCGTGTAGCTCCTGGAAGGATACCCTGGGCCTGAACACTCTTCTCCTTCTCTGCCTAGGCCTATTGTCAGCAGCAGCAGCAGCATTGACTTCAGCATCTAGCACATAGAGATGCAGCAGACCTGCAGCAGCTCCTAGCATTCTTTTAGTTAAAATCCCCAAGTCTGTACTCCAATGGTGCACAGTATGGGGGAAAAATCAGACTGTAGGGTGTATGCATACTTTATAGTGCTCTACTGTAGGGTCTGCCTGCATGATTGGCTACCTATGATGCATTTCACCTGCCTAGTATATTATTAACATCATCTAATGGCCCTTGTTTAAGTTAAACAAGAGTCAAAACTAATTAATACATCATTGCCTTTTAGATACTCTCAGCAATATGGTGCACTGTACAAACGTGCACCCCATAGGTAAACAAAGCTTAGCAGTTAGTGGACACCCTCCAGACTTCCACACTCAGTACAGCGGTGTGCTACTCTAACATGGGGAAACACACACCCTGTAGGTAAACAAAGCTTAGAAGTCAGTGCACACACACCCCTGAGTTCCATGCTCAAACCCTTTCCCGATGTCAGCTACCTCCTGTATGGACACCAACATGGTGCTCTGCCTACACGGAAGAGATATGTGGACACTATTACATCATTATGCTATTCAGTAACTCCACCTCATTTGCACAGGGATCCGTGCTCACAACCTGGAAACTACATGCTTCCAAGCCCTACCATGTTAGCAACAGCACCAATGCTCCATTGTAGATACTCCACACAGGGTCCTGTAATACATTTCTGTCTCATAATATTATTTTTTTTCCACTTTTTTTATTTTTTTATTTTTTATAAGATATGTTTTTGCACTGCGGTATACCATGCAAACATGCCCAGAATTTTTTTTTAAAGATATTTTTCTATGTACACTACAGACACTGACATGGGGTCTGCCGGGCTGCCTATCTGCTTGCTGGATCACTCTGCCTGCCTCATTTGCATGAGATTCACCTGCTTATGATATGATTTGCATGCCACTGAACTTCCCGTGTTAGTGAGTGCATGCGCACCACCCAGCAATGGCATGATGCCTACATGGTAAAAAAGATCATGTAGGCTTTATTAAATTCACACCATGTTTGACAGTACATGTATTTAGAAGTAATGAGGCATTATTTTTGAAAATAGTCCGGCATCAGTCAACAGCTGTTCTCTTGCTGTAGAGCAATTTAGTGGAAAGCTGGAAGTTTTGGATTCTGAAATTTTATTTATTGTAGGCTAAATATCCGAGAAGTCTGACAAGGTGCAGTGTGCCACATTTCTCCATGCTGCTGGGGAAGAACCTTGAAATGATTTAACTATTTTACCTTTCAAGAAGAGAAGAAAGATAGCACAGCAACACTGAATGAAAAGTTTGGAATTATTTTGAGTATAAAAAGATCTTGTTATATATTTACTATCAGTTCTTTCCATGGACACAATCTCCTACAGATGCTATAGATGCTTATGTTACTCAGCTGAAGAACTGAGACAAAGACTGTGAATTTGTTGAACTGCATAACTAGTTAATAAAACACAGAATTATTGAGGTAAAATATATCATCACAAAAGAGTCAGGTTATTAATTGAACAGACCTAGCCTTATAAAAGCTGTTGATGTATGCCAAATGAAATTACAAGTACATATTTAAAACAGCTAACTGAGGAACTGGAATATGAGTCTGATAAAAGGTGTGAATGAGAAGCAAATTGAAAATGTAACAATGACTAAACTGAGAAAAAGATATGAGGTGCCCAGGTAGTATAGTGCAGTTGAAAGTCAAGCATTACATTCTAGATGTGGTTACAAGCATGACAGGAATACGTACCCTGCATCTAAGCAGTTTTGCAAAACTTGGAGTAGAAAAAAAATATTTCCAAGGATATGTAAAAGAAAGGAAGTGTGTATTAAAATGTTGCATATTGTGAAAGACAAACAAAAATAAATTATATGCAGGTGTTATTAAATAAAAAAGATTTGATATAATGACATCAGAATATACACCAAGTCAGACTGTTCACAAAAAATGTGTAGAAATAATAATAAAGTGTTGAGTCTATATAAAACACAGGTACTGAATGGCATATTCAGGATGCCAAGTAACAGCACAAGGTCAAAAGTTACTGACATGAATAAAGATTAGAAATACATTATTTTCCTTGTGATAAGCTACCTACAGTAAAGTAAATTCATTAGTGAAAACAATTGCTGAATGCACTCCTGGAAACATTCATCTGCTGAAATATTATTTAAGGAACTTGATAGTTTAGGGATCAAATGCAAATGCATAAAATAATCTTGGAACAGATAATTACTAACAATAGAGAAATTGGAAATATTACATATGAAATGTCAAAAATGACTGAAGGTATAAAATTAATTAAAAAAGGAAAATAGTTTGTAAGTAAGGACAATAGTAGAGTTTTGAGAGAGGTAATTCATGTGAAATTAATGGATAAGGTCAGACAAGAAATAAAACAATAAATGACAAGAAAAAAGATGGTGGTAAAAGGAAATAATGTTAATGATGTAAGGAATGGGACAGAAGAAATTACATAATATTAGGACAAGTCTACACTCAGAGTTTTGTGAAGAAGATAGAGGTAAGAAATGATAAATAATTCGGTGGTAGAAAGAGTTTTTAAGAAGGAAGAAAGAAATAAGTCAGTGAATAACAATGAATAGTAATAAAATAAAGCAAATTCAATAATAAATATTTGTTTTAACTACTGTCAATAACCAAATAAAAGATAGAAATTAGAGACTGCACTGAAAGATGATGGCCTAGAGCATATAAAATATTGCATGATAAATATAAGAATCAATCATAAGAGGTTAAAAAGGATTGGGAAGAGAGTTTGGATAAGCAATTCACAAAGAAACAATGGGGGGTATATGATGACGCCCAAATATGCAACAAAGTCCAGAAGATTGAGGATCATTGTTTGGAAATGTTTATATATGTATTTTTATACCCCTAGTTGACTCTAAATAATTTTCCTCAGATAGATAGCAAATGTTGGATGTCTGATGGGGATGAAAGAGGTAATTGGGAACATATATTTTGGGAATGTAATGAGTTGGCAGACTTTAAACATTCCATGCAGACTTCTCTATCAGAAATGCTAGGCAAGTAAATTAGTATAACTAAGGAAATTATTTTTTGAGCTATGATACAGAATTGGAATTGCCTAGATATCATAAGGCCTTGCTGAGTCTAATTATGGTGGCTGCGAAAAAAAGCAATTATTAGCAAATGGAAATTAAAATCTAAATCAATTGTACTAGAAGTAGTGAATACAGTAGCAGATATAAAACATGTGGAAATGGGATCTTAAGAAAACAGTTGGAGCAAATAATATGGTAAAACTGGGAAATGTGTAGAACAATGTTTTGAAGGAGGAATGAGGTTTAAAAGAAATCACGATCTGAATGAGTAATATAATGTTTGACTGACACCGAGTGGCTCAATTATAAGTGATATATAATGCTTGCAACGGAAAATATGTCAATATGGTTTGTTTTAATTTATATAAATGTACAATTCCTTATGTCATAAGTGATAATTTAATAAAGCTGTTTCTTGTTTAAAAAATATGAGTTCTTTCATCTTAATGCAAGACTTCCTTAGATCTAAACTTTTTGGGTACAATCACACCCTTTATATTTTATTTTACATTTGTTAACCGGGAAATTCCGACTGGACCAGGTCCATTTTCAGCGGAGGCCCGGGGAGAAAAGCTCCAACATCAATTTATACAAATACAGTACATCCAGCATAATACACAACACAGGTTACATAATATATGCTGAGCATAGTAATATAACAAGAATTAATATGTTACTTAGCAGGGTCTATATTAGAACATCGAAGTTTCACAACTTCAAATATTCTAATATCGACCCCTATTCACCGAATGCCTACAACATCGAACATGCAGAACAGCAAATTTTTTCCTAGGGAAAAAATGTGCTTTTCCAAGACACATACATGCAACACAAGCACACCAAACAAACAGCAATCCACATATATACCAAAATCTTAAAATCTTACATCTAACCCTACACAAAACTGTACATACACCACTAACTATCCACTTACCTTAACCTAAACCCTAACCCTAAGGTCCGTCACTATTGCACGTTCAACTCACCCGCGCCCTAACCCTAACTCACCTACCCCGCCTAAACCCTCACATCCGCACAGTTGCACACTTACCTGACCCGCACCCTAACCTTAACTCACCTAACCCGCCCTAACCCTCACGTGCACACAATCGCACACATACCTAACCCGCACCCTAACCCTAACTCACCTAACCCATAACCCAATCGCACACTTACCTGAACCCGACCCGTAACTTTCCACCACAGAGCTGAAAATAGTGAAGTGACAGAAACAGACAACCGAATTCTTTCCCTAGGAAAAAATTTGGTTTTCTGTAGCTTTGTTATTTTCAATGTTCGCTCAATAGGGGTCGATATCAGAACATTCAAAGTTTTGAAACTTTGATGTTCTAATATAGACCCACTTAGCAAAGGATCCTCACAGAGTGGGAGAAGGAAATTATACACAGAGAGACAACCAACTAATTGAATGAAATAAGGTTACAGAAATGGCCAGTGGAAGATGATATACAAAGTGGGAAGCTGACTAGGAGCCAGTCATCAAGGGAAATGATTTAGCCAATAGGTCAGGATCACTGTAGTGAACACTCAGTCAACCAATTTTTTTATATAAAAAAACAATCAGGGGAGAAAGTGAAGGTTAAAAGGCTCCAATCAGAGTCCAGTATGAGCAGACAGAAAAAAATAAGGGGGGCTGACGCAGTAAGTCAGTGACTGAAGTTGAGATTCATGTTGAAAAGCATAAAGTATGCATCTGTTTCATTTGGTGAGTGGTGAAAAAAATATTCATTATTATTCATGATGTACTGGGTAAATATTCTACATTAACTACAACATAACAAGAAAAAGTTGTGATTGTTAGACCTTTATTGATTTTTTAATGAATATTATTTATTTTACCAGGAAAGTCTGACTTGGAATGAAGCTAATTTTCAGTGGAGGCCAAGGGAGAAATGCTCCAGACGTATGTCTTTGTAACATGGGAAGAAATTGGAGCACTGGAGGAAACCCACACAAATGCAAAGAGGACATGCAGACTCTGCACAGAAGGCACCACAGCTGCGAATCAAAATGGGGAACCTCTTGCTGTGAGGCAACAACACAACCACTGCACCATCCGATATTAATAAAGAATGAGAAAAAGAAATAGAAATGAGGATTTTTTTTAGAAAAGACATTCTTTGAGATTAGAAAAAGAGAAAGAAAGTGATAAAGTTCTAGGCATTCCTTGATAAAAGAGTAAGAAGAAATAAAGAATTTTTAGATGGAATACCCAAACTGTTTTTAGAGAAAATGAAATAAAACAAATTTACAGTTAAATATGATATAAAAGAAGATAGTGTAAAGAAAAAGAAAAGTGAAACAGAAATTTTAGTAAAAGATAAGGGTGGTAATAAAATGAGAATATAGTGGGTTAATAGATAAGTACATCTGTAAATAAAAACTTACATCTCCAAGATGCTTATTAAAAAAAGTAATACACTTGTATTGTGTAATGCCGACAAAAATCAATATACTTATCTTTGAGGTTATAATTAATGCAGTCCTTTGAAATGTGATAATATAATTTGATAGCAAATATAGAAGGCATTTTGACAAACAGTTTGCAAAGGGGAATTACTGAATCTTCAACTAGGTTGCCATTTAACATTAATGATAACAGATCACCCTTTAGCTAGGAATTTGGTTTAAAGGATGCAAGAAAATTCATAGATTATAGAAATGGCAGTGTAACAAAAAATATGCAATTTCATGATGCCAGGAGAAAAGTCAAAATAAAAGGAGTATCAGAAACAGTCTCTCATCATGTGTTTTTAACTTGTTATTTTTATGTTTGACATCATCTTCAGTTATGCTCATTATGACATACACTAATCTTTATTGTCTTTACTGTTATTATATTATTTTACTGAATTTAATATTTATATTGTGGCTGTCAAAATGACAGGATCATGAATGTTGCTTGCACTTTGCACTTTAGACTTATTTCATGTTATTTGAATGTATTACAACTGAGTTTATTTTACTAGGGTGAAACATTTGCAGAAAGTATGTCTGTGACTTTAAATGCATGATTTTTAAGGATGTTATGTTGTTTCTTTCCAGATTCTGAGGAAGTTCTGTTTTTTTTTTCAGGAACGAAAGTGCTTAATCTAATCTTGGATAGTGAACTGGGGATTGTGTTGCTAATAAACTCTGTGCTACTTAAGACATGAGGTGGACTTTGGAGATCTTATTTTTATTCCTCACATCTTTATACGCTATACATAACTGACATTGAGTTTTCCACATAATGGCTTTCAATGACAGGTTGTGCTTTAGATTATACTAAATAATATTGCAAGGAAGAAGCACATTTCAAAGTATATCATGGTTTTATGAGGAGTATAACATCTTAATGAGTTTATAGAAATCTGCATTAAAAATGACAGCAAGAATATTATGTAGAAAAAGAACAAGTATCTAGATGGTATCCTGGCTCCTGAATGAGATTTTGTAATGAAGGGGAGAGAAATAAGGTGGATTTTTCTTCAGATTATTTAGATCATTATGGCAAATGTACTAATACGGATCTTTAAAGTTGCTTCAGTATAGTTACTAGGAAGAAACAACTGATAATGCTGATAAGCATAGATTGAACAGTTCTATCATTAAGTCAGAAGTGGAAAAGTAATCAATTAGATAGTAGGACAGCCCTGGTTTCAGATATTCTCTCCACTAACTTCTATAAATAGATGGGAGTCTCCTGGCCATGGTGGTAAATCTTTTTTAATGGGAATATAGATTGAGGAAAATTACCACATCAATGGCTTATCAGAAGAGAAAGTGAAAACCCCCATGGATTTCAGACAGATTTCATTAATAAATCCTAGTGTTAAAATCTTAGTGAAAATATTGGCAGCAGACTAGAGAGCATATTAGGCGAGGTAATTACACAAAGATAAAATGGCTTTGTGAAGAATAACAGAGAACAGGTAATTGGTGGGTGTTAACCAGTTTTCTAAACAAATGTTAATCTAAAACCATCCAGCAGAAGTGGTTTTATTTGATATTATAAAGACTTTTGACTCAGTGAATTGAGTGTTTCCCTTTACCTTGCTAGAATGTATGGGGTTTTGGAAAGCTTCTCATACACTGGATTAGGGCTATGTATTTTGTACCCTCCTTTTATATCTAAGTGAGTGGGGCCAGTTCTGAAGAGGAATATATGAAAATTGGTACAAGATAGGTCTTCTCTCAGGTCTCTTTTTATTAGTTATAGAAATGTTGGCACTATTGGTTTAGAAAGTCCTTAAAAAGATTATTATTAGATGAAGAAGAAGAAGAAGAAGAAGAAGAAGAAGAAGAAGAAGAAGAAGAAGAAGAAGAAGAAGAAGAAGAAAGAGGAGGGGGTGAAGCATGGATCTTGCTTTTTGCAGGTGATTGTATTCTAATGTCAGAAAACACTGACAAAGCACTATCAATAGTAATGCAATGTTTTCAAGATATTCAACAGGTTTTTGGTCTGGAGTTTAACCAGAATAAGTCACAGTTGTTAAGAGTAGGGAAGGGGCAATGTAAAGGACTGTGGTGAATCGATTTCCAAAACATCTACTATGGAATTTCTAGGACTGATGATAGGGCATACAGTTGAAAACACTATTACCCAAAATGTCAAGCCGATTAAAAGTAGGTTAGAAAAATTTGCTAGTCCACTTCTGTTGTGGTTTCACTCTTGATGGGGAAGATCAAGGTAGTGAGGGACATGGTTCATAGGTTCATAGGTAGTTTCATAGGTAGGTACTAGGCTATCTGCCCGAGGGCATTTATAAGCCTAGTCAGAGTCAGCTTTTGCCACCCCCATTGATTAATTAAATGAGCCTCTGTCAAGAAGAGCCAATGAAGTGATCCCAGGGGTGTATTTTCTGTTACCCATCCACTCATCAAAGTTTCTCTTGAAGAGTGTTAGTGAGGGGCTCTGCCTAACGTAGTTAGGAATTTTGTTCCAAAGCATGGGGAGTCTCTGTGACAGGAATCTATCCCTCCAGCATGTTTTATTTATTGTTGTGGCGAGGTTTAGCTCACTAGAGCGAGTGACTCGCAGTGACTTGGATTTCTTTAGGTGGAGCATGTCCATCAATTCTGAGTTGGACATGGCTTTGTAAGTTAGGCAGAGATCATCTCTGAGTAACCGATATGCCACTGAGTACAGCCGGAGTTTTTCCAGTCAGGCTGCATAGGACATATGTTTGAGGCCAGTAATCCTCTTGGTGAGGTACTTTTGTGGTCTTTCCGGCTGTTGGAAGTGTCTTGTGAGGTACATCCCAAATGGGGCATTGTACTCTATGATGGGTCTGATGAGTGACGAGTAGAGGGGCACTATAACTGCTTTATTTCTAGATGCGAACCCTTTAGTAATTAGATGGGCTACATAGAAGAATTTCCTAACTACTTTGGCAATATGATTGTCAAAGGAGAGATTACTATCTACCTGGGTCCCCAGATCTCTTATTGCCTCTTCTGTATTAAGGGGGCTGCCACTTATGTGATAATTCATGGGTGTTTTGTTTTTCCCAAATGGGATGACTATGCATTTTTTGGCATTTAGCTTGAGACCATGACTTTGACACCAGGTGTCCGTCTCAGTAAGGCCCTTTTGGAGAATGTCCGTGTAAGCCAGAGAGTCAGTTATGGCTCCCAGTTTGCAGTCATCGGTGAACTTCGTTAGCCATAGTCCTCCTGTGTTTGCCTGTACTTCTGAGAAGTATATGCCAAACAGTAGTGGTCCCAGGACCGAGCCTTGTGAGACACCACTTGTGACTGGTTTAGAAACGGGCCTGGAGCCCACTATTCTTACCATGTAAGTTCTGTCTGTAAGCCAGTTGGCAACCCATCTTGTGACGTAGGGGGTTATGTTCAGGCTGGTGAGTTTTCTATAATTCCCAAGTGGGGAATGGTGTCAAAAGCCTTGGCAAGGTCAAGGTAGGCTGTGCGACCACCTTCCCCTCATCTATGGCCTTGGTGACTGTCTCGAAGAAGTCAACCAGGTTTAGTAGGCATGATCTGCCCTTTATAAAGCCGAACTGGGTCAGGTCAAGTGTTTGGAGGTTCCCAATGTCTTTGTTAATGAGTTCCATGATGATGCTCTCCATAGCCTTGCAGACCAGGCTGGTCAGGCTTATGGGGCAATAGTTAAAAGGGTCAGTTGTGGCCCCTCCTTTGTGGTGCAGAATAACCGTTGCTGTGCACCATTCTATGGGCACATAGCCTGTGGAGAGGCTGAGGCTGAACAGTGTGTTTAGGTGGGGGGTAAGTTCATTCTGTAGTTCATGCAAGACACAGCCTGGGACACTATCTGGCCTCATTGATGCTGTGCTTTTGGCTTTTGAAAGGGCTGTTTTCACCTGTGCATCTGTGATTTCTGGGACACTACACTTTTCCAGTATTGTTGTGGGCCCTTTTGGGGGTGAGAGGGGGGGTGAAGTTTGCACTGAATCTATCTGCCAGGATGTTGGCAATAGCAGTAGGTTCAGTATATTTTGTGCTATTTTGCACTAGCTTAGAGCATATCTGCGAGTTGCCACTTAGATTCTTGACATAGCTAAAGAAGGCTTTGTGGTTATCTTTCGAATCTTTGGCTATTTTTCTTTCAAAGTTAGCCTTGGATGATTTTATGAGGGACCTTAGTTTCTTACTGATACTGATCAGAGATGTCTTTCCTTCTTGGGATTTGCTTTTTTTCTGAACAAGTTTCCTCCTTCTATTGTATAGCCTGTTTATGGCAGGGGTCCACCAGACTGGTTTCCTTCTCTTAGGGGAATGAGTCTGGGTTTTGCTAGGGATGGGACAATCCATGCATCCTTGTAGGTGCTCATAGAGTGCATTTGTAAAGGTTCCTGCATCTTGGACACTGTTATCCTTTAGCGTGGGGACTGTGAAACTTACCACCTCTGTCTTAAGTAAGGTGAAGTTTGCTATAGAAAAGTTTTTCACTGTGGTTTCCTTGGTTGGGGGTGGTGGTGTGGAGTGGACATCCAGAGTGATTAGTTTATGGTCTGATCTAACCAGTGACACGTTGACCTCCGGTGCGGAACACCTGTCACACGTTGGTGATGACCAGGTCCAATATGTTTTCACCTGTGGTAGGGGAGTTTACCAGCTGATCCAGGGCATTTGAGTTGATAAATTCCAGGAAGCACTGGACCTGGGAGTTTGTACTTGAGTTTTCCCAGTTAATGGTAGGGTAATTTAAATCGCCCAGTATCAGGGTGTTCGGTAGGAACTTCATGTTTTCCAGTGTCTCCAGAAAGGCGGAGTGGTGGTCCTGGGTCATGGAGGGTGATCTGTAGCAGGCAACAATTTACATTGCAGATTTGCCCGATGTTAGTTGTACATGGATGATCTCAGAGGTATCATGCTGCACCACTAACCTGGAGGTGTAGGTATCCTTGATGAATATGGATACACCCCCTCCTTTTGTGTTTTGGTCCATGTTCTGTGGCCAAAATGTGTGGTATGAGTTGTAGCCTGGTAGTGCTGGGGTGCTCTGTGGAGCCTTGAACCAGGTTTCAGTTACTGCACAGATGTTGACGTTCTCCATACTGAGGAGTGCTTCGAGCACGTGCATTTTGAGATTTAAACTCCTGGTGTTGAGTAGCATAACCCTCATTTTTTTATTTGTGGTGTTTACGGAGGTGGGTTTGGCTTTTGGGCCTTGCCTAAAAAAGGCACTATGGGGGCAGCAAGAGCCTTGGTCAGTATTCGAAAGCCTAGGGGTGACAGGTGCAAGCCATCTCTTGTGAAGCAACGAGGCTTGTTGAGCATGTTGTCCCAGGCTGACAGACACTGGATCCCCTTTGAATGACACCAGAAGCTTAGCCAATTGTTGAAATTGATCATTTTTTCTTTATACTGCAGTATCATGCTTGGTGAGGGCAGGATGCTACTCAGGGTCAGGATCATACCTGTCTGAGCTACATAATCAGAGCGCTCTTCCATGTCTCTTTTTATGTAGTCCAGGGAGGTACATCTCAGGTCATTCACACCAACATGAACAATGACAGAGTCATATTTGTACTTGTTCTGGAGTGACCTGAGTGCTTGCGTTATGTGGCGGATTCTGGCTCCCGACAGGCAGCTAACAGTAACCTTCTCCTTGTCCAGCCTAGTGAGTGGGACGTCAGTGTGCCTGACTATAGATTCACCTATTACTAGTGTGTTAGATATGTTATTTTACCTTTAAGGGCTGTGATTGTGCGACACACTGATTTTGTGTTTTATGCATTGTCTGGTTTGTGACAGGAGGTGCAGGTTTTTTGTGTGTCTGCTTTGGAGGTCTCTGATGCTTTTGCAGGTTTTTATTTAGAGCCTCCAAGTATGATTTTGTATATTTATGTGTATTTTTTGCCAGTGCTGGTTTAGTATGTCTCTGTGAGGCTGGAGGTGTGGTGCAAGTGTTAACCTTCTCCCCATGACTGCCTGTTCCAGTCTTGGGTGGAGAGAGCTTAGCCTCCAATTTAGCTATATAATAGCATCTCTCGCATATGTTAATGTTTTGTGGTAGGAGGAGAGGGTTGTCTGTGTACATGAGGCAGTTGTAACATTGCCTCAGGATACCCAGGTTCACCAGCTGGACTGGAGAGTATACCTGCAATTGCCCTTTGGTCATGCCTGAATAGTAGGGTGAGCTGTTTAGTCACTTGGTTGGTGAGGGGTGAATAATGAGCCTTGCCCTGCTGGGCAATCAAGTGTCGGGGTATATTAGTGCTTCCTATTAAGTCTGAGCAAGTGCTGGACTGTAGGATGCTCTTTAAGTGCTTAGGTTGAGAGTTAGACTACTTTCAAGGGAAAAACTGAAGAGGAGACTTGGTGGAGCTGGGAATAATTTAGTCCTAGCTAACCGGCACTGCCCAGATGTGCAAAACTGTGGTTTTTACACCAGGGAAATGAAAGAGATAGAAATGAGCCCAAAATGCCCTATAAACTACTAATGTCTGGGCTGCAACCACTCCTCCAGGGACAGATGGTTGCTCAAAGCTCCCTCTCTCACAGGTGAACAGAGAAACCTCCTTTTATCCAAGTAAGGTATGGGCAACTCAGAAACTTGTAACACAGCCCTGAATTCAGCACTAGCCTGAAAACTGGACTATACTAGCTTAGAAAGGTGGGAAACAAGGACATTTTTTTTTGAAAAGATAAGACAAAAACAGTAAAAAAATACACTTAAAACAGCTTTAAACAACTAAAAACAGTAAAAAATACACTTAAACAGCTTTAGATGACTACAAGCAATCAGAAAAGGCTTTAAAACAAATTACCTAATTAACCAGTAAAAACATCTCAAAACTGAGCCCCGTTCCTGTAGTCTTCAATCAGACAAGTTTTAACTGCACACTCCTGCCAGTGGGGTGCAGGGGAACCTTTTCCAAAAATGAAGGCCTGGATTAGTGCTCAGGTTATACAAACAAAGCTAGATTCAGCAGGCCTGAATCTAGTTTATGCGACAGCAAACAAGGCACACCAATTTAAGTAAGAAAGAGTTCAAATATGCAAGCACTATAAGCCTTTAACCAGAAATTCCCAGATCAGAAGGGCAGAGTCCAGCCTCTCCTCCCACAAGAGTGCAGTCCACAAACCTTCTTAATGTAAAATTACTGGCCTGAAGCCCAAGTACTTAAACCAGAACTAATACATTTTTAGAATAATAGACACTGAGCCTTCAATCAGCAGCTCCCAACTTAGAAGGATGTAAGCTACCTGTCCTGCCACAACAGTGCAGACCACAAACTTTCTTAATGTACAACAACTGGTCTGAAGCCCAAGTGCTTAAACCAAAAGGCTTAGAATTATAGCTACACTTTAATCAGGATACTACCAAGCAGTAATAAAAATACAATTGAATAATTTTAAGAAGGCCTGGATTAGTGCTCAAGTTATACAAACAAAGCTAGATTCAGCAGGCCTGGATCTAGTCTATGCTACAGCAAACAAGGCACACCAATTTCAGTAAGAAACAGTTCAAATATGCAGGCACTATAAGCCTTTAACCAGAAATTCCCAGCTCAGAATGGCAGAGTCCAGCCTCTTCTCCCACAAGAGTGCATACCACAAATCGTCTTAATGTAAAATAACTGGCCTGAAGCCCAAGTGCTTAAACAAGAACTAATACACTTTTAGAATAACAGACACTGAGCCTTCAATCAGCAGTTCCAACTTAGAAGGATGTAAGCTACCTGTCCTGCCACAACAGTGCAGACCACAAACCTTAATGTAAAACAACTGGTCTGAAGCCCAAGTGCTTAAACCAAAATGCTTAGAATGATAGTTACACCAAGCAGTAATAAATACAATTGAGTACTTTTAAGATGATGCAAAAGAAAAATAAAATAATAAAGTAGGAAGAAACACAACTACAGTAAAAGCAGATGAATAAAGTGCAATTTTTTTTTTGAGTGAGCAAATGAGATGGGCCAAGGAGAAGTATCCAAATGCAAATTTACAAGAGGGGCGGGCAGTTTCAAAGCCACCAAGATTAACACCAAAAAAACCAAAGAGGGTGGGTGGGGACCTAACTGAAAAAAACAGAGCCACAACTTCCAGCTAGATAGCATTCAATGCAACACAAATAAATCAATTTAAATGCTGTATTATTTGAAAAAAGTGCAGATAAAGATTTACTTAAATTCATTTATACATCCAGTTGATTGCAGGTAGGTCTTAGTTGGCCAAAGCTCAGAGTTTAAGCAGAAAATAATCCAAAATGTACCACTTATATAAGGCAGAAACCGAATATCAATGAAGTGAAACTACCCCCACTTATTACTGGCTATGCAGGAATTATAACAAACACTAAATTCTAACAAGCATTAACTGAAAAAACAGAGCCACAACTTCCAGCTAGATAGTATTTCATGCAACATAAATAAATCAATTTAAATGCTGTATTATTTGAAAAAAGTACAGATAAAGATTTACTTAAATTCACTTATACATCCAGTTGATTGCAGGTAGGTCTTAACTGGCCAAAGCTCAGAATTTAAGCAGAAAATAATCCAAAATGTACCACTTATATAAGGCAGAAACCGAATATCAATGAAGTGAAACTACCCCCACTTATCACTGGCTATGCAGGAATTCTAACAAGCACTAAATTCTAACAAGCATTAACTGAAAAAAACAGAGCCACAACATCCAGCTAGATAGTATTCAATGCAACACAAATAAATCAATGTAAATGCTGTATTATTTGAAAAAAGTGCAGATAAAGATTTACTTTAATTCACTTATACGTCCAGTTAATTTCAGGTAGGTCTTAGCCGGCCAAAGCTCAGAGTTTAAGCAGAAAATAATCCAAAATGTACCACTTATATAAGGCAGAAATTGAATATCAATGAAGTGAAACTACCCCCACATATTACTGGCTATGCAGGAATTCTAACAAGCATTAACTGAAAAAAACAGAGCCACAACTTCCAGCTAGATAGTATTCAATGTAACACAAATAAATCAATTTAAATGCTGTATTATTTGAAAAAAGTGCAGATAAAGATTTACTTAAATTCACTTATACATCCAGTTGATTGCAGTTAGGTCTTAGCTGGCCAAAGCTCAGAGATTAAGCCTATTATAAGTTTCTGCCTATGATAAGTTATTTCATAAAATAACATCCCTATGAGTGCTTCACATCCATACCTTTGGACTTGAAGAATAGGTGGAGACTTTTATTTTAGAAAAAAATCCAAAAATAGGATTGCGAAGCAAAGGTTGTGGGCCCTTAGGCAGCAAGGGGAAGTACTTACTTCATATTCTGTGCTAATCTTTGGCTTTTAATTTAGCTCAATTATTGAGATCAATTTGGTACACTGTAGAAAGATGGGAGATTAATGTAACAGAGGTATAATAGACTGTTATATCTGTATTGATGACCTCCTATTTCTCACATCTATATATATATATATATATATATATATATATATATATATATATATATGAGGTTATATGGTTTAATGTCGAATATCATAATATAAATCAGGTAAAAATGCTGACTCTGCTGAACGAATTTAGCAGAGTCAACATTTTCGCCAAATATCGAATGTGATATCTGTATAGGAGCTCAGGTACAGGTAACTCCTACACTTCACATCACATTTTTGCAGGGATGGTAAGCCCCCCTGCACCACCCTGTGGGGGGTTGTTTCCCCCACACCCCTTGCTAACTATACATTCCAACTCCAGAGTTGCACCACAGTGAGGAAAGGGATGAATGTCCCAATATGCACTGTACAGCAATCTTTATTCATTACTTTGAGTTCATATCAGCAAATGCACAATAGCATTTGCTAATATTCACTATCAATCATGTAATGATTGGAAACATAGGAATAGAACATCTGCCATTCGATTTCCTATCTACAGAGAATCTGCATTCATCATTTTGATATTAAACGTATATATGTATATATATAAATATATATATATATATATATATATATATATATATATATATATATATATATATATATATATATATATATATATATATATATATATATATATATATATATATATATATATATATATATAGATATATATATATACACACAGTGGCAGCAACATTTGGGACTGTCTACTTTAATAGTTTTAATTTCAAAAAAATGTTTTAAGGATGTTCTCCTTTAAGAATGGTCCCATAACATCATGTCTGTGCATGCGCTGTAGACGTCCATCTTTGGTTTGATCATTTTTCTGCCTATTCCATGGTTCCAAGTAAGGAGAGTTTTCTTATTGCTGTTTGTTTTGCTCGTTCTTATTGCTGCCTGCCCGAGTAGTGTTTATTTGCTGCTGGTTCTTATTGCTTGCTGCTGCCTGATTTAATTCTGAATTCTGCTGGTTCTTGCTGCTGCCTGATTTAAGTGTGTGTGTAGTGTTGATTCATTGCTGGTGTGTTCTGCTGGTTCTTGTGTGTGTGTGTGTGTGTGTGTGTGTGTGTGTGTGTGTGTGTGTGTGTGTGTGTGTGTGTGTGTGTGTGTGTGTGTGTATAAAATGCCCCAGTTAGGTATAGGGAACAAGAGCCTGAATTGCCTACCCATACCACCTATTCAAGTTCTCAACTGTACAGATTTTCACAGAATGCCTTGATTGTTTGGCTCATTGGTTTGGTCTGCTCCTCTTAAAATGTGTGGTTTTCTGGCAAATCAGTGAGAAATGAATTCACTAAATAATGATAGCCATTTAAGTTTCAGTCTTTGGATCTTTCACGAAACACATGGTAACGCAAAACACTTTATTCTAGCAACTTTCTACGATTGCACAAGCAATGTTGAAAATGTGTACCTGGTTTCGGGCCTTTGTCCCCCCAATAAATGTTGTCTTTTTCCAGATTTCTTTTTCTGCAAAGTTGAGTGATTTAGTTTTGTGTCAAATGGATTTTACAAGGAGCTGAGAGGTTCAGGGGAAGAGAAGTTTAGTGCTGGTTATGCCAAATGTGTTTCCATTGTTAGTAGCACAACAGGTAGTATGCTTGCCTTTGATGTGGAAGGCTGTGGGTACTACTCCCACAGTATGTAGAAGGATTGCTGATACTGTACTGTGTTGTACTTTAAAGTGGGTAGTTGCTGCAGTTCTGTAAATGCCGTCCTTTGGAGGAGATAGCTAGTAACTATGAACCTGTTATCAGTTTGCCATCCATTCCCTATTGCAATATTATTAGCTTATCATTTTTTAATGTAATATAGGCAATTTATTCTTCAAAGGCAGCAGGCACTTTATTTGTAGATGTAACAGTGAAATATACATTTTTGCTAGCAGCAACCTCTTCATTAGTTACAGATCTCTTTAATGTGGAATTATTTAGATGACTTTTACTTCTGCAGAGATTGTACCTATTTACTGATATTGGTGGACTGTAATGACAGAAGTTGGGGTAGACTTTTATGATGGAAATGTTCTGAATTGGGCAGTTTTGTCATTATGTGTTCATACATTTTGTTTCATTGCTTACTGGAAAAATGTTCAAAACAATAAACTTGAACATGCTCTAATTAGTGTGCTGTATTATCCAAGGAATATAATTGAATACAATCAGGAATGTGAATCAAAGAACACATGTATGTTTGCATGGTCCTAAATGTGTGCAAGGGGCCTATGATTTGAAAACAGCCCAGAGATAAACTTTATCTGACACTGGCAGATGCATTTTCTTTGAATGTGGGTTTTAGTGCTGCTTCAATGAATGTGAGTTTCAAGGGAAGACAAATTTCAATGCTACATTTGAGACTGTATTGCTTTGTTTAGCAGATGTCTATCAGTGTTTGTGGTATAAGTTTTAAATGAAATCCAAATAATCATTGTAGAAGAAAAGCATAAAGCAGAATGCACATTAGTCTTTATGGGAAATGTGGAGAAATAGCCAAGTAATGGGACACTGGAATGGCTGCTGGGGGGGCTGAGTATGGGGCGCCCCATTTCACCATGATTTTGTGAGGGGAGAGAAGTGGCAAATTCAAAGACAGCCCTGGGTGGCGCAAACTCTAGCTATGCAACTATATATATATATATATATATATATATATATATATATATATATATATATATATCTCACACCCCTGTTAAAATGTAAAATGCCAGGTTTTGTCATATAAAAAAGAGGCCACAATAAATAATTTCAAAATGTTTCCCACCTTTAATGTGACCTATAAACTGTACAATTCAGTTGAAAAACAAACAAATTTGTTAGGGGAAAAATATAAAAAAATAAAAAGAGTACAATAAGCTGGTGGCATAAGTGTGCACACCCTTAAACTAATACTTTGTTGAAGTACCTTTTGATTTAATTACAGCATTCAGTCTTCTTGGGCAGGAGTTTATCAACATGGCATATCTTGACTTGGCAATATTTGCCCACTCTTTCTTGCAAAAGTTCTCCAAATTTATCAGATTGTGAGGGCATCTCTTGTGCACAACCCTCTTCAGGTTACCCCAAAGATTTTCTATTGGATTAAGGTCTGGGCTCTGGCTGGGCCATTTCAAAACTTTAGTTTTCTTCTGATGAAACCATTCTTTTGTTGATTTGGATGTATGCTTGGGGCCTTTGTCATGTTGAAAGGTGAAATTCCTCTTTATCTTCAGCTTTCTAGCAGATGCCTGAAGGTTTTGGGCCAAATGTGACTGGTATTTGGAACTGTTCATAATTCTCTCCACCATGACTAAAGTCCCAGTTCCAGCTGCAGAAAAGCAACCCCAAAGCATGATACTGCCACCAATTGCTTCACCATAGGGATGGTGTTCTTTTGGTGATGTGAATTATTGTTTTTGGCCAAACGTACCTTTTGGAAATGTGGCCAAAAAGTTCAATCTTGGTCTCATCAGACCATGAAACATTTTCCCACATGGTTTTGGGAAACTTGATGTATTGTTTTGCAAATTTTAGCTGGGCCTGGCTGTTTTTCTGTGTAAGGAAATGCTTCCATCTTGCAACCCTGCCCCATAGGCCAGACATATGGAGCATACAGGAAATCATTGTCATTTGTAGTAGACAACCAGTTCTTGCCAGAAATTCCTACAGCTTTTTCAGTGTTGCTGTAGGTCTTTTGGCAGATTCTCTGACCAGTTTTTGTCTTGTCTTTCTATCAATTTTGGAGGGATGTCCAGTTCTTTGAAACGTCACTGTTGTCCCATATTTTCTCCACTTGTTGATGACTGTCTTAACTGTGTTCCATGGTATATCCAATGCTGTGGAAATTTTTTTGTTCCCTTCTCCTAACTGATACCTTTCAACAATGAGATCCCTTTGATGCTTTGTAAGCTCTCTGTGAACCATGGCTTTTGCTGTACTTGGCAACTGAGTAAATGTCAGGAAAATCCTACTAGGACAACTGACCTTTATTTGGGGTTAATCAGAGTTTCTTTAGTTGATGGCAGGTGTGTACTCAAGAAGACTGAATGCTGTAATTAAGGCAAAAGGTGCTTCAACACATTATTAGTTTAAGGGTGTGCACACTTTGTTGCCACCTCACAGTAAGACGTCCTGTTCGATTCTCAGCTAAAGCGTCTTCTGTATGGAGACATGCGTGAATGGGCGTACCTTTGTTGAAGGTTGTACGTCAGGGCTGGCAACTCGGTACGTAAAAATCTACTGCCAATCATTAGCAGACCGGAGTTCCACTGTGGCGACCCCTAACCGGGAAAAGCTGAAAGATACAACAACACTTATGCAACCAGCTTATTGTATGTTTTTTATTTTTTATATTTTTTCCCCTAACAGATTTGTTTGTTTTTCCCTTGAATTGCACAGGGTATAGGTCACATTAAAGGTGGGAAAAATTTAGATTTTTTTTGTGGTTTCATTTTTTATATCACAAAAACTGGCATTTTAACAGGGGTGCGTAGACTTTTTATATCCATATGTATATATATATATATATATATATATATATATATATATATATATATATATATATATATATATATATATATATATATATATATATATATATATATATATATATATATATATATATATATATATGTATATATATATATATATAGATAGATATATATAGATATATATATATATATAGATATAAATATAGATATGGGTGTACCTCGACTCATTGAAATTACGTTTCAATGAAACGTAATCAGGCAAACTTCTTTTTGTTTTTTCTTTTCATGAAAAGGCAACTAAGCGAACAGCAATGAGGCTGTTGCTTAGAACATGGCACAGCAAGGATAAGGGAATATTCCCTTTTCCACACTGTAGTGTGATCTCAGACTGAGAATATAAAAGTAGCGGAGGTGTGGGAGGTGAAGGGGGGCTTGCCCCCCTGGATAAACATGGTTAGTGCTGTGTTGTTTTTTTTTTTTTTTTTTTTTCAGTTTATTTCACTTTCATGAAAAAGAGTTCACCTGATTACATTTTGTTGAATCATAATTTTGATGGGTCAAAGTAGTCCCATGTATATATATATATATATATATATATATATATATATATATATATATATACTTTTCTAGATAAATATATTATTTAAAAATCAATTATCTATCTCCACTCCTCAGTCTTATTTGGTACAATATGCTGATGACTCCACAGTCATCACCATAGCCGATACCCTTGCTGATCTACATACTACAACTCAGAACTCCATTTTGTCTATTGAAAAATGGCTCAACCAAAACCATCTAATCCTAAACACAAAGAAGACTAAACTCTTGCTTTTTGTCCCAAAACAATATATCATCTAAGACCTTCTTTCGTTATCTCTTCCCACAATAACATACCCATCACGATTGAAACTCACACCAAACTACTCAGGGCCATTATTGATTATTAAAATTTGACCTTCATGTACTCGGTAACATTAAGAAAACCCACCAAAAACTTGGACTCCTCTACATGAACAAAAACTTTTTGTCTAGTAAAGCCAAGGCGGCCCTATCCCATGCCTATCTACTACCAACTCTTTCAACGGCTCTCAAATACTCACCAACTTACAAACCATACTCCTCTAAATTAGAAACCACCTACAACAAGATTGCCAAATTTGCTGCTGAATTCCCATATTTTTCTCATCACTGCTTAGCACTCAGGAAACTAAACTGGTTAGAGCTTCCCCATAACTTTCTCCTCTCTCAGCTTCGGATAATTCACTCTATACTGCACCAGCCATCGTTCTGTCCCAGCATTACCTCTATTATCTCCTCCTACTCCCCACCCAGGACACTTTGAAACTCAGAGCAACACAGCTATTTGCCAGATGAAATTGGAATAAACTTCCACTTGACATTCAAGTTATTAAGCCCAAACATCAGTTCAGAAATGCACTAAAAAACACCCAAGCAATACAAGACTATGTCAGCGTAATCATCCCCAGACTAACCTTACTTCAGTCAACCAATCTGTCTCCTGTCCCTCACCTGTATTACCCTACTTCCTTTTTCTTCCACTTAATTTCTCTGTATTACTCCGACTTCTGACTTTCTCTACATTGTACCTGCATTTCACTATAATCATAAACACAAATTTTTGCACCTAATGAGTTCTTTCCTACTGCTACTATTCAGGTGAACTGAAGATAAAGAATGTAAATTTATCTATTTGTGTAACATTTACTCTGTACTGTAATAGTCTGTACATCTCTGATTCTTAGAAGCTATTTACAATCTCATGTCTTATCTCTAATTTGTAAATTTTGTTTAAATTTTGTCAATCTTGTTTATATAGCTATATTTTTATGTCTTTGTAGTTATGCATTGGAATGTCTATCCCTGGGCTTTAAGAATGGCCGATTTCCATGCAGGAACAGTGTAGGAGTTCCTGCATGGAAAAGGGCCTGAGAACGATCCAGGAAAGTGCCGTTTTCACATGCAATTACTCTGTTCCTGCATGGAAAGCCATGCGGAATACAAATCACCTCATTTGCTGGTAAAAAACATGCAAATTAGGTGATTTTGTGATCCATGAAGCTGGCCAGTCTCCATGCAGGAACTATCAGAGCAGAAATATAATCAGTTAGTAACTGAATGCATTTCTGCAGCTGAACAAATGGAGGCAGGACAGCTCGTGGAAAGCATGTATTACAATCAAACACACATGCCAATGGCAAAATATAAAGCCATTGGCAATAACAGTTTATTTTTTTTTAAATTAAACTTTTTTTTTTGGCCAGTCACAGCCATTTAAGCTTAGGGAAGCAGCGTGCAAATGGGATCGTGCTGAAAATTAAAAAAAAAATGAAAAAAGTCAATTTTAAGTTAATTCTGCATTTTGACATTATAGTCAGTGGCATGCAGAATGTAAACAATACCAAGGAGCACTGATTGCCAAGGAGAAAGTGTATGTTTAAGTGCAGTAACTAACGACTTACACACTAAGGTATGCAAATGAGGGGAGTTATACTGAATCACAGATTTCCTCAAAGTGTCAGCTTGTACCTAACTGTGTAGGTGCAGCAATACAACAGTGCAAGTGTAAGAGTTGAATGACTTCATAAAGGGGTGTGTCCTGCTTGATCTAAGCACATTGAAGCTCTGTGGCCCATGTTTGCCGTTAGCTAAGCACAGCTAAGGAAGGGGGTGTGTCAAATGTGCCTGAGCACTGTGTATATAGACTAAACAGGTGTGTGTGCCGCCCACCGGGATTTAAACACAAAAAAAAAAAGGAAAAAGAAAAAAATAGGAAATGGCAGCGCTGTTTACATTTCAGCACTGGGTATGCACAGCACATCTCAGGGCTTAAATAGGGAGGAACTGGGAAGGGGAAACAGCAGTGGGAAGGCAATCAAGGAGAACTAGCATAGCTGGCAGGTGGAATGTATCAGAATCAGCCAATTACACATGCAGCAGTCCAGCACACTAACATAAACTATGCAAACACCCTACAGACTGTTTTTTCCCACAAACTCTACACCACCGGTGTACACAGACAGGGGATTTTTAACTGGCAAAACTAACTAAAAATGTTAGAGGCTGCTGCTGCTTTACTCCATCAATATGTGCTAGAGACTGAGGGTGGTGAGGAGGAGAATGCTGACAACTGACCCACAGTGAGGAGGAGGAGAAGAGTGTACAGACCCCGAATAACCAACCAGGGCCTACATGAACTGGAGATAGTAGAGTGCTGTAGGGTGGACAGGAACATTCTATAGCAAATCGTTGAGCTGTGCTGGCCATGCCTTACACAGAGAATTAATAGAGGGGAACCCATCCCAGTGGATACCAAGGTATGTCTAGGCTTAAGAATACTAGCCACAGGTACCTTCCAAAGACCAACTGGGGATATCATGGTGGTCTCACAGGCATCAGCATCCAGAGTACTCCACCAGTTCCTGGATGCCATGACACAACATGCCAATGAACACATATATTTCCCCACCACCCGTGAGGTGCTGACCACATGTATGCATCTCTTCCACCATATAGCAGAATACCCTGAGGTAGTTGGTGCTATAGACTACACACACATTCACATGACAGCACCTCCTGGTGAGCAGGGCAGGGTCTACATAAACCGCAAGGGCTTCCCCTCCATCAACTGCCAGGTCATGTGCGATGCCCAGGGCATTATCATGAATGTGTGTGCTGGTAGCCCTGGAAGCTCTCATGACTCCCACATCTGGCATTGCTCACAGCTGTATCAGGAGTTTGCCAGGTGGGACATCCCATTTGGCTGTCTAGTGGGGGAAGCTGACTATACACTGGAGCCATGGCTGATGACACCCATCAGAAATGCACACACACCTGAAAAGAACACCATAATGAGGCACACGCACAAACCAGGGTCATTGTAGAGCATGTGTTTGGGATGCTCATGTCATGGTTCTGCTGTCTTGACATATTCAGGGGAGCCTTGCAGTACTCTCCAGCTACATGTACACAGATGTTCATAATTTGTGCCATGCTACACAATATGATCCTGTGGAAACAGCTGCACCAGGAACAGCATGGGGCAGGGCCACCCAGCCCCCCACCATTGCCAAGGCCAGCACACATACACAGAGGGCCTCAGAGGAGGAACATCCTGAACCTGCCCCTGTAGGCAGAAGGAGGTGTGCACAGTATGCCCAGGCCTTGGAAAAAAGGCAATGCATAGCACACACACTGACACTGTAGGGACTCAGGGACTGATACCTCTCTATGACTCGCACATACAGTAAAAGGGATGCCAAACATGACACTACCTGAGCTTTTACCATGTACGGGGAGTGTACTAGGTGCATCCAACATAGACAGCCCTCCAGTACTGTCCTCAAAACTGGCCCAGCAACAAGGGAAGTCCCTCTACCTATCAATTACTGAATGGAGTAGTATGTTCTCATACTTGTATGTATATGGATGCAAGCATGCAAGGGAACTGGGTGACTGAATGGGATAGCAGCAGACAGCTATATGGAACAGCAGGAAATTCATAACAAATATTGGTGTCAACATACTAGGTGGCACTACACAAGATGACATCCCCCACTGCAGTACATGTGACGGCCCAAAGAACTGTGAGTGTCAATAGGTCACACACAGCTCTGTGGCGCATCTCATACCTGTGAAACACTATAGTAGGAATATCTAGATAGGCAGGAGTTCTAATCCTAAAGCTGCAATTGTTTGTCTGTGTGTGTGTGTGTGTGTGTGTGTGTGTGTGTGTGTGTGTGTGTGTGTGTGTGTGTGTGTGTGAGGATCATATCATGTGTGGCTTATACAATTTTGATGTGTATACCATACATGGCTGGTGACCACCTCCCGCTGCCATTATATTATATAGTTTGGTAACAGCATCTGCCTCACATGCAGCAGGTTAAACCATTGTATAGACATGTCTGGAATATTCATATGTTTGAAACCTATACATGGTCAGAAGTGGTCTGTGTGCCTTAACAATGCCCATGTATGTTATATTATAGCCAAATAGGCCACAGTGAGTGTACTGACACATATGGCAGCATGAGGTATCATAGCTGACTGAAACATCATGCTGATAGGACATCTGGCGCCCTCATAGGTGGCCTGCCTTGTAGGTGCAATACATGAGTACAGATGCTTGGTTTTACAAGTGAACTGCACCTGTTATGGGTCACATTAAAGGCTGGAAGTGGTGTGGGCTGTCATATTGTGGTCCTAATTAGTATGTAACAGGAATACCTTGCATCTTAAGAGGAGTGTGTACACAATTTATATCCATTATATACCACTAATGTGTCATGCATGACCTTACCTTAGGCCGTTTGTCTAGCACAATTTGCTGACCTCTGTCCAGGCATCTTGGCATTGACAAGTTGTGAGGTATGCTACAGGAATGTTGAATTCATGTCAGCTAGGCCCCAGTGGTGACCACTGTGATGTGATACAGTTAAACCCAGCAGAAGTGAACATGCACAACAAGCAATATAGCTATTACATAAAGCAATATAGCTATTACTGATGGTTGTATGAATGGTAAATTGTATGCGCTTCACATGCCTGGGGTATTGCCAGGCATCAACAGAACAATGTAATACTCACTAGCTTCAGGCTGCTGTCCCATATGCAGACCAGAGGGTCCTAGGTAGTTGTGAGACAGAGTTATTGTCAGCAGACGCACATGTGGCCTTGGTATAGGATGGATACAGTATGTTTACATATCTACAGTACTAACCGCAATAATCCACCATGTCCTGTCCTCACCATAGATGTGCACCTCTGTGCATTAGAAAACCCCATCCACAACTTAAATTGGACCTGAGACATGCATGTATATACAATACAGATACATGTATGTCTGATACATTAGTGTACTAATCCCCACTGGGCCCTTACCTGTACGCTTCTCATCCAGTGTGTGTGTGTGTGTGTGTGTGTGTGTGTGTGTGTGTGTGTGTGTGTGTGTGTGTGTGTGTGTGTGTGTGTGTGCAACCCACCTCCACAATGCTTCCCTCAGTGTCATGGCTTGTGCATTCAGCATGTTGCCCACGTGTGGTGAGGAGCTCCTCGTGGGTATCAATGGGGGCTGGATGGCTGGGCCCTCACCTGTGGCTAGCCGGTCCCTCGCTACAGGAGCAGCCCATTGATGGGCATGGCATTTGAGGTTGGTAGCCCGATGTTGCACATGCTCATAAGTTCTGCTGTGTAGGCCGGCATCTACCTTGTGGACCACACTGTTCTATAGGGCAGTCCTCTCCCACACATCCTCTGCTCTCCGTCCACATGACAGGGCATAATGTCCAGTCACATAATGGGTGATGATTTCTGTTTTCCCAACAGAGAATACTGGTAGGTGAGCACTCTGCATGTTACCTGGAAGACATAAACAGGAAAAGGTCACAGGACCGCATACGGTTGTCAAAATGCACATCAACAGTGGATATTACTTGCAAATAATCCAGACTACACTGAAACCCTCCAAGCTATCATTGCTATAGCAGCTTGCACTACACGCCTGTCCCTGAGCTATCTTATTCCCCCCAATGTTGGACACTTGATTGCATAATCCACTATCCTCCATTCATTTCTGTGTAGAGGGTTGACAGTGGTCATCTTCCATGTGGATGGTGTGTGCATGGTGGTAGGTCTGTGTTTGACTGTGCTGTGTGATAAAGCTCTAAGCACATGCCTGAGTTCATGTAGAAGGCAGACAGTGATGCTATTATGCCCCATGGAGATATGCTGTTGTTGCCATCAGCAGGAAATATGTACATGCTCACCATTGGTGAGGGAAGGAGCGTGGTTGATGTGCATATCTCCATGTACACCTAGAGTGGATAGGGTGGTGATGTTCCCACCTAACCTGTGTGATGCAGGTTGCCTATATCCACAGCATGTATGTATGAGGTGTTCTTTACCCCCAGTACAGGGTAAATTGTGTTGTTTCATCTGAGACTTACAACATATGTGGAGACAGGGTTGCAATTGTCCTTGGTGGTGTGGATATGTGCGATTTATAGTCATAGTCAGCCTTACAGGACCATCACCTGTGAACTTACATGCTTGCTCAGATATAGGTGGACTTGCTTCAAATTAGTTGCCTGTACCTATGTGTCCCTGTACAGCCAATGTAGCAACATATTATGTGGTTTGTGTATTGCAGCTGTCCACCAAAGGGGGTTACTCTACCGTGGTGGAGGCTGGATATACAGGTCAGGTACTGCTGTGTCCATATAGCTACAGTGGATATAAAGGGTACACACCCCTAATACAATGCCTGGTGTTTGTGCAATTGGAACACAACACTACAATAACTCATTTCATAACAATTCCCACCTGTATTGTGACCTATAGCCTGTACAATTCAATTGAAAACATAACAATCGGGTCTGTGAAAACATATGGAAATAATACTCAGTACAATAAGCCAGTTGAATGATTTTGCACACCCTTAAACTGATATGTTGTGTATGCACCTCTTGAGATGGTTACAGCATTCATCCGTCTTGGTCTGGACTCTAACATCATGGCACATCTTCACTTTTTCAATACTTGGTCACCTTCCAAGAAACACCTTTGATTGTATTTCAATGGACTTGTACAGGTTAGGGGTCACATAAAGATGAGAAACATTATGAAATGATCTTCTGTGGTCTGATTGTCATACAGCACACATACCTGGCAGTCTAACAGGGGTGTGTAAACTTGTTATATCCACTGTATATAGGTGTAGATATAGCTGGCAATGGTAGGCATGGACAGAGTGGCATAACACAGGTGGGCACTTCTCTGATTAATAGCTGAATATCATGTCTACTCTAGTACCCATATCAGTATCAGGGCACTGCAACAACCAGAGGCTGTACACATTTCTGTCTGTTGTATGCACTGACACTGATATTACACACATGTGCAACATGCACAACCTATGTACCTAAATGCTTGAAACCCATGTGATTTAGTTTTGTGCCTTCCAGCTGAACATAAGCATACATACATGTGCTCAGGGGATACCTGGTATACATTTCTGTAGTATGTCAGTATGGCACACTGTAGTTACAGTCTTGCCACTCAGTCATATTTAACCTGTCACAGTAGTACGTCTGGACAATGGCACACATAAATGGGTGTCAAAGGGGACATCAGTATTGATACTGTATTAATATATCTGCACCATACATTAGTACATTGATTGCACAGTAGGATTTGACATCAATGTGATAACCTGGAAGATGTCCAACAGTCATGAGTAGGCTATTATGTTGCAATGCCATTGCTCACAGAACTGCCAATGGTTTGGCTGATATAACACAGGTATATGTGTATGTGACTACAGAAATCAGTCACAAATGTGCTTATTGTCCAGCAGAACACTGTACAGTTGAATGCTATTAATTCAATATATCACATGCAATTCAACACACATGTCTGCAACAGTACTGTACTATGCACACTCCCTCTATAGGTGTCTTAGCTTTACAAGGCAAACGTGTCATACTCATAATCACAGGTAACATGGATATGGAAAACATCCCATTAACTAGCCTACCAGTGGCACAGTCACAACTATTTGACAGACATCCATGCGGTTATCATATATGAGCTGTCCTTTCCCAGGTGAGTCAGACTTCTGAGCTGTGAGCATCACATCTGGACAATGTCTAAAATGTTGGGAGGATAAATAGGGACAGACTTTAAATATACCTGTTACAAACATAGGAAATTTGTAGAATGATACGTTTAACATTGCAGTGAATATTCTTTAGGATGTGGAGTCTTAAACTCAAATGTTTGTCATTACCTGATGACTTAAATCCTCAACTATTTGCCAGAAAGGTACAGATCTCAGGAGGAACAGACAAAAATGCATGATGGTAAAATGTGAGCATTCTGTGAAGATCTGTAGAGTTGAGAGGTATGTCTCTGATATCTCGCACTGCAGAGAGGGCTGAATGCTATGGCCATAGCAGCTGTTTAGCAGGACATTAGTACAGCATGTCTTGTTGGGACATATATTCCTTCAAATCATATTTCCCATTAATACAGGCCAAGTATTAGATTCAATTACTTGCTTACATGTTCCACTTACCTTTTTTCTTTCTTCTCTTTTCCACTTTATGTTTTATTTATTTCTCTCTTTCTTTCTCTCTCTCTCTCTTTCTCTCTCTCTCTGTGCACTACAAGGATAGAGTTAGCTTGAATAGGTGGCAGCATGGCTTTTGTAGGTGATGCTCAAGACCAGGTGATGACCTGTGCACCTAT